>NW_027414848.1:0-146227 GCF_964106895.1 Numenius arquata
GAACAACTCTTGCTTTCTTTCATGGTCTCTGGGAACTCCTTGCATTGCCACCCAGACTTTGGGGCTGCGGGCTTTCCTGGCCACTCGATCCTCCAAAGAAACTTTTTTTCACTTTTCCCCAGCACCGGCCTCCAATATGCCGAACGTCCTGGCCTGGCTCCCACAGCCAAGGTGGCAGCCAGAACAACTCTTGCTTTCTTTCAAGGTCTCTGGGAACTACTTGCATTGCCACCCAGACTTTGGGGCTGCGGGCTTTCCTGGCCACTCTATCCTCCAAAGAACCTTTTTTTCACTTTTCCCCAGCACCGGCCTCCAATATGCCGAACGTCCTGGCCTGGCTCCCACAGCCAAGGTGGCAGCCAGAACAACTCTTGCTTTCTTTCAAGGTCTCTGGGAACTACTTGCATTGCCACCCAGACTTTGGGGCTGCGGGCTTTCCTGGCCACTCTGTCCTCACAAGCACCTTTTTTTCACTTTTCCCCAGCACCGGCCTCCAATATGCCGAACGTCCTGGCCTGGCTCCCACAGCCAAGGTGGCAGCCAGAACAACTCTTGCTTTCTTTCAAGGTCTCTGGGAACAACTTGCATTGACACCCAGACTTTGGGGCTGCGGGCTTTCCTGGCCACTCTGTCCTCACAAGCACCTTTTTTTTGACTTTCCCCCAGCGCCGGCCCCCAATATGCTGAACGTCCTGGCCTGGCTCCCACTCCCAAGGTGGCAGCCAGAACAACTCTTGCTTTCTTTCAAGGTCTCTGGGAACTACTTGCATTGCCACCCAGACTTTGGGGCTGCGGGCTTTCCTGGCCACTCTATCCTCAAAAGAAACTTTTTTTCACTTTTCCCTAGCACCGGACCCCAATATGCTGAACATCCTGGCCTGGCTCCCACAGCCAAGGTGGCAGCCAGAACAACTCTTGCTTTCTTTCAAGGTCTCTGGGAACTCCTTGCATTGCCACCCAGACTTTGGGGCTGCGGGCTTTCCTGGCCACTCTATCCTCCAAAGAACCTTTTTTTCACTTTTCCCCACCACCGGCCTCCAATATGCCGAACGTCCTGGCCTGGCTCCCACAGCCAAGGTGGCAGCCAGAACAACTCTTGCTTTCTTTCAAGGTCTCTGGGAACTACTTGCATTGCCACTCAGACTTTGGGGCTACGGACTTTCCTGGACCCTCTGTCCTCACAAGCACCTTTTTTTCACTTTTCCCCAGCACCGGCCTCAAATATGCCGAACGTCCTGGCCTGGCTCCCACAGCCAAGGTGGCAGCCAGAACAACTCTTGCTTTCTTTCATGGTCTCTGGGAACTCCTTGCATTGCCACCCAGACTTTGGGGCTGCGGGCTTTCCTGGCCACTCTATCCTCCAAAGAACCTTTTTTTCACTTTTCCCCAGCACCGGCCTCCAATATGCCGAACGTCCTGGCCTGGCTCCCACTCCCAAGGTGGCAGCCAGAACAACTCTTGCTTTCTTTCAAGGTCTCTGGGAACTACTTGCATTGCCACTCAGACTTTGGGGCTACGGACTTTCCTGGTTCCTCTGTCCTCACAAGCACCTTTTTTTCACTTTTCCCCAGCACCGGCCTCAAATATGCCGAACGTCCTGGCCTGGCTCCCACAGCCAAGGTGGCAGCCAGAACAACTCTTGCTTTCTTTCATGGTCTCTGGGAACTCCTTGCATTGCCACCCAGACTTTGGGGCTGCGGGCTTTCCTGGCCACTCTATCCTCCAAAGAACCTTTTTTTCACTTTTCCCCAGCACCGGCCTCCAATATGCCGAACGTCCTGGCCTGGCTCCCACTCCCAAGGTGGCAGCCAGAACAACTCTTGCTTTCTTTCAAGGTCTCTGGGAACAACTTGCATTGCCACCCAGACTTTGGGGCTGCGGGCTTTCCTGGCCACTCTGTCCTCACAAGCACCTTTTTTTTGACTTTCCCCCAGCGCCGGCCCCCAATATGCTGAACGTCCTGGCCTGGCTCCCACTCCCAAGGTGGCAGCCAGAACAACTCTTGCTTTCTTTCAAGGTCTCTGGGAACAACTTGCATTGCCACCCAGACTTTGGGGCTGCGGGCTTTCCTGGCCACTCTGTCCTCAAAAGAAACTTTTTTCACTTTTCCCTAGGACCGGACCCCAATATGCCGAACGTCCTGGCCTGGCTCCCACAGCCAAGGTGGCAGCCAGAACAACTCTTGCTTTCTTTCATGGTCTCTGGGAACTACTTGCATTGCCACCCAGACTTTGGGGCTGCGGACTTTGCTGGACACTCTGTCCTCACAAGCACCTTTTTTTCACTTTTCCCCAGCACCGCCCTCAAATATGCCGAACGTCCTGGCCTGGCTCCCACAGCCAAGGTGGCAGCCAGAACAACTCTTGCTTTCTTTCAAGGTCTCTGGGAACTACTTGCATTGCCACCCAGACTTTGGGGCTGCGGGCTTTCCTGGCCACTCTATCCTCAAAAGAAACTTTTTTTCACTTTTCCCTAGGACCGGACCCCAATATGCCGAACGTCGTGGACTGGCTCCCACAGCCAAGGTGGCAGCCAGAACAACTCTTGCTTTCTTTCAAGGTCTCTGGGAACTACTTGCATTGCCACTCAGACTTTGGGGCTGCGGGCTTTCCTGGCCACTCTATCCTCAAAAGAACCTTTTTTTCACTTTTCCCCAGCACCGGCCTCAAATATGCCGAACGTCCTGGCCTGGCTCCCACAGCCAAGGTGGCAGCCAGAACAACTCTTGCTTTCTTTCAAGGTCTCTGGGAACTACTTGCATTGCCACCCAGACTTTGGGGCTGCGGGCTTTCCTGGCCACTCTGTCCTCCAAAGAACAATTTTTTCACTTTCCCCCAGCACCGGCCTCCAATATGCCGAACGTCCTGGCCTGGCTCCCACTCCCAAGGTGGCAGCCAGAACAACTCTTGCTTTCTTTCAAGGTCTCTGGGAACTACTTGCATTGCCACCCAGACTTTGGGGCTGCAGACTTTGCTGGACACTCTGTCCTCACAAGCACCTTTTTTTCACTTTTCCCCAGCACTGGCCTCCAATATGCCGAACGTCCTGGCCTGGCTCCCACAGCCAAGGTGACAGCCAGAACAACTCTTGCTTTCTTTCAAGTCTCTGGGAACTACTTGCATTGCCACCCAGACTTTGGGGCTGCGGGCTTTCCTGGCCACTCTATCCTCGAAACTTTTTTTCACTTTTCCCTAGCACCGGACCCCAATATGCTGAACATCCTGGCCTGGCTCCCACAGCCAAGGTGGCAGCCAGAACAACTCTTGCTTTCTTTCATGGTCTCTGGGAACTCCTTGCATTGCCACCCAGACTTTGGGGCTGCGGGCTTTCCTGGCCACTCTATCCTCAAAAGAACCTTTTTTTCACTTTTTCCCCAGCACCGGCCTCCAATATGCCGAACGTCGTGGCCTGGCTCCCACAGCCAAGGTGGCAGCCAGAACAACTCTTGCTTTCTTTCAAGGTCTCTGGGAACTACTTGCATTGCCACCCAGACTTTGGGGCTGCGGACTTTCCTGGACCCTCTGTCCTCACAAGCACCTTTTTTTCACTTTTCCCCAGCACCGGCCTCCAATATGCCGAACGTCCTGGCCTGGCTCCCACAGCCAAGGTGGCAGCCAGAACAACTCTTGCTTTCTTTCAAGGTCTCTGGGAACAACTTGCATTGCCACCCAGACTTTGGGGCTGCGGGCTTTCCTGGCCACTCTGTCCTCACAAGCACCTTTTTTTTGACTTTCCCCCAGCGCCGGCCCCCAATATGCTGAACGTCCTGGCCTGGCTCCCACTCCCAAGGTGGCAGCCAGAACAACTCTTGCTTTCTTTCAAGGTCTCTGGGAACTACTTGCATTGCCACCCAGACTTTGGGGCTGCGGGCTTTCCTGGCCACTCTATCCTCAAAAGAAACTTTTTTTCACTTTTCCCTAGCACCAGACCCCAATATGCTGAACATCCTGGCCTGGCTCCCACAGCCAAGGTGGCAGCCAGAACAACTCTTGCTTTCTTTCATGGTCTCTGGGAACTCCTTGCATTGCCACCCAGACTTTGGGGCTGCGGGCTTTCCTGGCCACTCTACCCTCAAAAGAACCTTTTTTTCACTTTTCCCCAGCACCGGCCTCCAATATGCTGAACGTCCTGGCCTGGCTCCCACAGCCAAGGTGGCAGCCAGAACAACTCTTGCTTTCTTTCAAGGTCTCTGGGAACTACTTGCATTGCCACCCAGACTTTGGGGCTACGGACTTTCCTGGACCCTCTGTCCTCACAAGCACCTTTTTTTCACATTTCCCCAGCACCGGACCCCAATATGCTGAACGTCCTGGCCTGGCTCCCACAGCCAAGGTGGCAGCCAGAACAACTCTTGCTTTCTTTCATGGTCTCTGGGAACTCCTTGCATTGCCACCCAGACTTTGGGGCTGCGGGCTTTCCTGGCCACTCTATCCTCCAAAGAACCTTTTTTTCACTTTTCCCCAGCACCGGACCCCAATATGCCGAACGTCCTGGCCTGGCTCCCACAGCCAAGGTGGCAGCCAGAACAACTCTTGCTTTCTTTCAAGGTCTCTGGGAACTACTTGCATTGCCACCCAGACTTTGGGGCTGCGGACTTTCCTGGACCCTCTGTCCTCACAAGCACCTGTTTTTCACTTTTCCCCAGCACCGGCCTCCAATATGCCGAACGTCCTGGCCTGGCTCCCACAGCCAAGGTGGCAGCCAGAACAACTCTTGCTTTCTTTCAAGGTCTCTGGGAACTCCTTGCATTGCCACCCAGACTTTGGGGCTGCGGGCTTTCCTGGCCACTCTATCCTCAAAAGAACCGTTTTTTCACTTTACCCCAGCACCGGCCTCAAATATGCCGAACGTCCTGGCCTGGCTCCCACTCCCAAGGTGGCAGCCAGAACAACTCTTGCTTTCTTTCAAGGTCTCTGGGAACTACTTGCATTGCCACCCAGACTTTGGGGCTGCAGGCTTTCCTGGCCACTCTATCCTCCAAAGAACAATTTTTTCACTTTACGCCAGCACCGGCCTCCAATATGCCGAACGTCCTGGCCTGGCTCCCACTCCCAAGGTGGCAGCCAGAACAACTCTTGCTTTCTTTCAAGGTCTCTGGGAACTACTTGCATTGCCACCCAGACTTTGGGGCTGCGGACTTTGCTGGACACTCTGTCCTCACAAGCACCTTTTTTTCACTTTTCCCCAGCACTGGCCTCCAATATGCCGAACGTCCTGGCCTGGCTCCCACAGCCAAGGTGGCAGCCAGAACAACTCTTGCTTTCTTTCAAGGTCTCTGGGAACTACTTGCATTGCCACCCAGACTTTGGGGCTGCGGGCTTTCCTGGCCACTCTATCCTCAAAAGAAACTTTTTTTCACTTTTCCCTAGGACCGGACCCCAATATGCCGAACGTCGTGGCCTGGCTCCCACAGCCAAGGTGGCAGCCAGAACAACTCTTGCTTTCTTTCAAGGTCTCTGGGAACTCCTTGCATTGCCACTCAGACTTTGGGGCTGCGGGCTTTCCTGGCCACTCTATCCTCAAAAGAACCTTTTTTTCACTTTTCCCCAGCACCGGCCTCAAATATGCCGAACGTCCTGGCCTGGCTCCCACAGCCAAGGTGGCAGCCAGAACAACTCTTGCTTTCTTTCAAGGTCTCTGGGAACTCCTTGCATTGCCACCCAGACTTTGGGGCTGCAGGCTTTCCTGGCCACTCTATCCTCAAAAGAACCGTTTTTTCACTTTACCCCAGCACCGGCCTCAAATATGCCGAACGTCCTGGCCTGGCTCCCACTCCCAAGGTGGCAGCCAGAACAACTCTTGCTTTCTTTCAAGGTCTCTGGGAACTACTTGCATTGCCACCCAGACTTTGGGGCTACGGGCTTTCCTGGCCACTCGATCCTCAAAAGAAATTTTTTTTCACTTTTCCCCAGCACCGGACCCCAATATGCCGAACGTCCTGGCCTGGCTCCTACAGCCAAGGTGGCAGCCAGAACAACTCTTGCTTTCTTTCAAGGTCTCTGGGAACTACTTGCATTGCCACCCAGACTTTGGGGCTGTGGGCTTTCCTGGCCACTCTGTCCTCACAAGCACCTTTTTTTTGACTTTCCACCAGCGCCGGCCCCCAATATGCTGAACGTCCTGGCCTGGCTCCCACTCCCAAGGTTGCAGCCAGAACAACTCTTGCTTTCTTTCAAGGTCTCTGGGAACTCCTTGCATTGCCACCCAGACTTTGGGGCTGCGGACTTTGCTGGACACTCTGTCCTCACAAGCACCTTTTTTTCACTTTTCCCCAGCACTGGCCTCCAATATGCCGAACGTCCTTGCCTGGCTCCCACAGCCAAGGTGGCAGCCAGAACAACTCTTGCTTTCTTTCAAGGTCTCTAGGAACTACTTGCATTGCCACCCAGACTTTGGGGCTGCGGGCTTTCCTGGCCACTCTATCCTCAAAAGAACCTTTTTTTCACTTTTCCCTAGCACCGGACCCCAATATGCTGAACATCCTGCCCTGGCTCCCACTCCCAAGGTGGCAGCCAGAACAACTCTTGCTTTCTTTCAAGGTCTCTGGGAACTCCTTGCATTGCCACCCAGACTTTGGGGCTGCGGGCTTTCCTGGCCACTCTATCCTCCAAAGAACAATTTTTTCACTTTACGCCAGCACCGGCCTCCAATATGCCGAACGTCCTGGCCTGGCTCCCACTCCCAAGGTGGCAGCCAGAACAACTCTTGCTTTCTTTCAAGGTCTCTGGGAACTACTTGCATTGCCACCCAGACTTTGGGGCTGCGGGCTTTCCTGGCCACTCTATCCTCAAAAGAACCTTTTTTTCACTTTTCCCTAGCACCGGACCCCAATATGCTGAACATCCTGGCCTGGCTCCCACTCCCAAGGTGGCAGACAGAACAACTCTTGCTTTCTTTCATGGTCTCTGGGAACTACTTGCATTGCCACCCAGACTTTGGGGCTGCGGGCTTTCCTGGCCACTCTATCCTCCAAAGAACCTTTTTTTCACTTTTCCCCAGCACCGGCCTCCAATATGCCGAACGTCCTGGCCTGGCTCCCACAGCCAAGGTGGCAGCCAGAACAACTCTTGCTTTCTTTCAAGGTCTCTGGGAACTACTTGCATTGCCACCCAGACTTTGGGGCTGCGGACTTTCCTGGACCCTCTGTCCTCACAAGCACCTTTTTTTCACTTTTCCCCAGCACTGGCCTCCAATATGCCGAACGTCCTGGCCTGGCTCCCACAGCCAAGGTGGCAGCCAGAACAACTCTTGCTTTCTTTCATGGTCTCTGGGAACAACTTGCATTGCCACCCAGACTTTGGGGCTGCGGGCTTTCCTGGCCACTCTGTCCTCACAAGCACCTTTTTTTTGACTTTCCCCCAGCGCCGGCCCCCAATATGCTGAACGTCCTGGCCTGGCTCCCACTCCCAAGGTGGCAGCCAGAACAACTCTTGCTTTCTTTCAAGGTCTCTGGGAACTACTTGCATTGCCACCCAGACTTTGGGGCTGCGGGCTTTCCTGGCCACTCTATCCTCAAAAGAACCATTTTTTTACTTTACCCCAGCACCGGACCCCAATATGCCGAACGTCCTGGCCTGGCTCCCACTCCCAAGGTGGCAGCCAGAACAACTCTTGCTTTCTTTCAAGGTCTCTGGGAACTCCTTGCATTGCCACCCAGACTTTGGGGCTGCGGGCTTTCCTGGCCACTCTATCCTCAAAAGAACCTTTTTTTCACTTTTCCCCAGCACCGCCCTCAAATATGCCGAACGTCCTGGCCTGGCTCCCACAGCCAAGGTGACAGCCAGAACAACTCTTGCTTTCTTTCAAGTCTCTGGGAACTACTTGCATTGCCACCCAGACTTTGGGGCTGCGGGCTTTCCTGGCCACTCTATCCTCAAAAGAAACTTTTTTTCACTTTTCCCTAGCACCGGACCCCAATATGCTGAACCTCCTGGCCTGGCTCCCACAGCCAAGGTGGCAGCCAGAACAACTCTTGCTTTCTTTCATGGTCTCTGGGAACTCCTTGCATTGCCACCCAGACTTTGGGGCTGCGGGCTTTCCTGGCCACTCTATCCTCCAAAGAACCTTTTTTTCACTTTTCCCCAGCACCGGCCTCCAATATGCCGAACGTCCTGGCCTGGCTCCCACAGCCAAGGTGGCAGCCAGAACAACTCTTGCTTTCTTTCAAGGTCTCTGGGAACTACTTGCATTGCCACCCAGACTTTGGGGCTGCGGGCTTTCCTGGCCACTCTATCCTCAAAAGAAATTTTTTTTCACTTTACCCCAGCACCGGCCTCCAATATGCCGAACGTCCTGGCCTGGCTCCCACTCCCAAGGTGGCAGCCAGAACAACTCTTGCTTTCTTTCATGGTCTCTGGGAACTACTTGCATTGCCACCCAGACTTTGGGGCTGCGGACTTTGCTGGACACTCTGTCCTCACAAGCACCTTTTTTTCACTTTTCCCCAGCACCGGCCTCCAATATGGCGAACGTCCTGGCCTGGCTCCCACAGCCAAGGTGGCAGCCAGAACAACTCTTGCTTTCTTTCAAGGTCTCTGGGAACAACTTGCATTGCCACCCAGACTTTGGGGCTGCGGGCTTTCCTGGCCACTCTGTCCTCACAAGCACCTTTTTTTTGACTTTGCCCCAGCGCCGGCCCCCAATATGCTGAACGTCCTGGCCTGGCTCCCACAGCCAAGGTGGCAGCCAGAACAACTCTTGCTTTCTTTCAAGGTCTCTGGGAACTACTTGCATTGCCACCCAGACTTTGGGGCTGCGGGCTTTCCTGGCCACTCTATCCTCAAAAGAACCATTTTTTCACTTTTCCCCAGCACTGGCCTCCAATATGCCGAACGTCCTGGCCTGGCTCCCACAGCCAAGGTGGCAGCCAGAACAACTCTTGCTTTCTTTCAAGGTCTCTGGGAACTACTTGCATTGCCACCCAGACTTTGGGGCTGCGGGCTTTCCTGGCCACTCTATCCTCAAAAGAACCTTTTTTTCACTTTTCCCTAGCACCGGACCCCAATATGCTGAACATCCTGCCCTGGCTCCCACTCCCAAGGTGGCAGCCAGAACAACTCTTGCTTTCTTTCAAGGTCTCTGGGAACTCCTTGCATTGCCACCCAGACTTTGGGGCTGCGGGCTTTCCTGGCCACTCTATCCTCCAAAGAACAATTTTTTCACTTTACGCCAGCACCGGCCTCCAATATGCCGAACGTCCTGGCCTGGCTCCCACTCCCAAGGTGGCAGCCAGAACAACTCTTGCTTTCTTTCAAGGTCTCTGGGAACTACTTGCATTGCCACCCAGACTTTGGGGCTGCGGGCTTTCCTGGCCACTCTATCCTCAAAAGAACCTTTTTTTCACTTTTCCCTAGCACCGGACCCCAATATGCTGAACATCCTGGCCTGGCTCCCACTCCCAAGGTGGCAGACAGAACAACTCTTGCTTTCTTTCATGGTCTCTGGGAACTACTTGCATTGCCACCCAGACTTTGGGGCTGCGGGCTTTCCTGGCCACTCTATCCTCCAAAGAACCTTTTTTTCACTTTTCCCCAGCACCGGCCTCCAATATGCCGAACGTCCTGGCCTGGCTCCCACAGCCAAGGTGGCAGCCAGAACAACTCTTGCTTTCTTTCAAGGTCTCTGGGAACTACTTGCATTGCCACCCAGACTTTGGGGCTGCGGACTTTCCTGGACCCTCTGTCCTCACAAGCACCTTTTTTTCACTTTTCCCCAGCACTGGCCTCCAATATGCCGAACGTCCTGGCCTGGCTCCCACAGCCAAGGTGGCAGCCAGAACAACTCTTGCTTTCTTTCATGGTCTCTGGGAACAACTTGCATTGCCACCCAGACTTTGGGGCTGCGGGCTTTCCTGGCCACTCTGTCCTCACAAGCACCTTTTTTTTGACTTTCCCCCAGCGCCGGCCCCCAATATGCTGAACGTCCTGGCCTGGCTCCCACTCCCAAGGTGGCAGCCAGAACAACTCTTGCTTTCTTTCAAGGTCTCTGGGAACTACTTGCATTGCCACCCAGACTTTGGGGCTGCGGGCTTTCCTGGCCACTCTATCCTCAAAAGAACCATTTTTTTACTTTACCCCAGCACCGGACCCCAATATGCCGAACGTCCTGGCCTGGCTCCCACTCCCAAGGTGGCAGCCAGAACAACTCTTGCTTTCTTTCAAGGTCTCTGGGAACTCCTTGCATTGCCACCCAGACTTTGGGGCTGCGGGCTTTCCTGGCCACTCTATCCTCAAAAGAACCTTTTTTTCACTTTTCCCCAGCACCGCCCTCAAATATGCCGAACGTCCTGGCCTGGCTCCCACAGCCAAGGTGACAGCCAGAACAACTCTTGCTTTCTTTCAAGTCTCTGGGAACTACTTGCATTGCCACCCAGACTTTGGGGCTGCGGGCTTTCCTGGCCACTCTATCCTCAAAAGAAACTTTTTTTCACTTTTCCCTAGCACCGGACCCCAATATGCTGAACCTCCTGGCCTGGCTCCCACAGCCAAGGTGGCAGCCAGAACAACTCTTGCTTTCTTTCATGGTCTCTGGGAACTCCTTGCATTGCCACCCAGACTTTGGGGCTGCGGGCTTTCCTGGCCACTCTATCCTCCAAAGAACCTTTTTTTCACTTTTCCCCAGCACCGGCCTCCAATATGCCGAACGTCCTGGCCTGGCTCCCACAGCCAAGGTGGCAGCCAGAACAACTCTTGCTTTCTTTCAAGGTCTCTGGGAACTACTTGCATTGCCACCCAGACTTTGGGGCTGCGGGCTTTCCTGGCCACTCTATCCTCAAAAGAAATTTTTTTTCACTTTACCCCAGCACCGGCCTCCAATATGCCGAACGTCCTGGCCTGGCTCCCACTCCCAAGGTGGCAGCCAGAACAACTCTTGCTTTCTTTCATGGTCTCTGGGAACTACTTGCATTGCCACCCAGACTTTGGGGCTGCGGACTTTGCTGGACACTCTGTCCTCACAAGCACCTTTTTTTCACTTTTCCCCAGCACCGGCCTCCAATATGGCGAACGTCCTGGCCTGGCTCCCACAGCCAAGGTGGCAGCCAGAACAACTCTTGCTTTCTTTCAAGGTCTCTGGGAACAACTTGCATTGCCACCCAGACTTTGGGGCTGCGGGCTTTCCTGGCCACTCTGTCCTCACAAGCACCTTTTTTTTGACTTTGCCCCAGCGCCGGCCCCCAATATGCTGAACGTCCTGGCCTGGCTCCCACAGCCAAGGTGGCAGCCAGAACAACTCTTGCTTTCTTTCAAGGTCTCTGGGAACTACTTGCATTGCCACCCAGACTTTGGGGCTGCGGGCTTTCCTGGCCACTCTATCCTCAAAAGAACCATTTTTTCACTTTTCCCCAGCACTGGCCTCCAATATGCCGAACGTCCTGGCCTGGCTCCCACAGCCAAGGTGGCAGCCAGAACAACTCTTGCTTTCTTTCAAGGTCTCTGGGAACTACTTGCATTGCCACCCAGACTTTGGGGCTGCGGGCTTTCCTGGCCACTCTATCCTCAAAAGAAACTTTTTTTCACTTTTCCCTAGCACCGGACCCCAATATGCTGAACATCCTGGCCTGGCTCCCACAGCCAAGGTGGCAGCCAGAACAACTCTTGCTTTCTTTCATGGTCTCTGGGAACTCCTTGCATTGCCACCCAGACTTTGGGGCTGCGGGCTTTCCTGGCCACTCTATCCTCCAAAGAACCTTTTTTTCACTTTTCCCCAGCACCGGCCTCCAATATGCCGAACGTCCTGGCCTGGCTCCCACAGCCAAGGTGGCAGCCAGAACAACTCTTGCTTTCTTTCAAGGTCTCTGGGAACTACTTGCATTGCCACCCAGACTTTGGGGCTGCGGGCTTTCCTGGCCACTCTATCCTCAAAAGAACCTTTTTTTCACTTTTCCCCAGCACCGCCCTCAAATATGCCGAACGTCCTGGCCTGGCTCCCACAGCCAAGGTGACAGCCAGAACAACTCTTGCTTTCTTTCAAGTCTCTGGGAACTACTTGCATTGCCACCCAGACTTTGGGGCTGCGGGCTTTCCTGGCCACTCTATCCTCAAAAGAAACTTTTTTTCACTTTTCCCTAGCACCGGACCCCAATATGCTGAAGGTCCTGGCCTGGCTCCCACAGCCAAGGTGGCAGCCAGAACAACTCTTGCTTTCTTTCATGGTCTCTGGGAACTCCTTGCATTGCCACCCAGACTTTGGGGCTGCGGGCTTTCCTGGCCACTCGATCCTCCAAAGAAACTTTTTTTCACTTTTCCCCAGCACCGGCCTCCAATATGCCGAACGTCCTGGCCTGGCTCCCACAGCCAAGGTGGCAGCCAGAACAACTCTTGCTTTCTTTCAAGGTCTCTGGGAACTACTTGCATTGCCACCCAGACTTTGGGGCTGCGGGCTTTCCTGGCCACTCTATCCTCCAAAGAACCTTTTTTTCACTTTTCCCCAGCACCGGCCTCCAATATGCCGAACGTCCTGGCCTGGCTCCCACAGCCAAGGTGGCAGCCAGAACAACTCTTGCTTTCTTTCAAGGTCTCTGGGAACTACTTGCATTGCCACCCAGACTTTGGGGCTGCGGACTTTCCTGGACCCTCTGTCCTCACAAGCACCTTTTTTTCACTTTTCCCCAGCACCGGCCTCCAATATGCCGAACGTCCTGGCCTGGCTCCCACAGCCAAGGTGGCAGCCAGAACAACTCTTGCTTTCTTTCAAGGTCTCTGGGAACAACTTGCATTGACACCCAGACTTTGGGGCTGCGGGCTTTCCTGGCCACTCTGTCCTCACAAGCACCTTTTTTTTGACTTTCCCCCAGCGCCGGCCCCCAATATGCTGAACGTCCTGGCCTGGCTCCCACTCCCAAGGTGGCAGCCAGAACAACTCTTGCTTTCTTTCAAGGTCTCTGGGAACTACTTGCATTGCCACCCAGACTTTGGGGCTGCGGGCTTTCCTGGCCACTCTATCCTCAAAAGAATCTTTTTTTCACTTTTCCCTAGCACCGGACCCCAATATGCTGAACATCCTGGCCTGGCTCCCACAGCCAAGGTGGCAGCCAGAACAACTCTTGCTTTCTTTCAAGGTCTCTGGGAACTCCTTGCATTGCCACCCAGACTTTGGGGCTGCGGGCTTTCCTGGCCACTCTATCCTCCAAAGAACCTTTTTTTCACTTTTCCCCAGCACCGGCCTCCAATATGCCGAACGTCCTGGCCTGGCTCCCACAGCCAAGGTGGCAGCCAGAACAACTCTTGCTTTCTTTCAAGGTCTCTGGGAACTACTTGCATTGCCACTCAGACTTTGGGGCTACGGACTTTCCTGGACCCTCTGTCCTCACAAGCACCTTTTTTTCACTTTTCCCCAGCACCGGCCTCAAATATGCCGAACGTCCTGGCCTGGCTCCCACAGCCAAGGTGGCAGCCAGAACAACTCTTGCTTTCTTTCATGGTCTCTGGGAACTCCTTGCATTGCCACCCAGACTTTGGGGCTGCGGGCTTTCCTGGCCACTCTATCCTCCAAAGAACCTTTTTTTCACTTTTCCCCAGCACCGGCCTCCAATATGCCGAACGTCCTGGCCTGGCTCCCACTCCCAAGGTGGCAGCCAGAACAACTCTTGCTTTCTTTCAAGGTCTCTGGGAACTACTTGCATTGCCACCCAGACTTTGGGGCTACGGACTTTCCTGGACCCTCTGTCCTCACAAGCACCTTTTTTTCACTTTTCCCCAGCACCGGCCTCAAATATGCCGAACGTCCTGGCCTGGCTCCCACAGCCAAGGTGGCAGCCAGAACAACTCTTGCTTTCTTTCATGGTCTCTGGGAACTCCTTGCATTGCCACCCAGACTTTGGGGCTGCGGGCTTTCCTGGCCACTCTATCCTCCAAAGAACCTTTTTTTCACTTTTCCCCAGCACCGGCCTCCAATATGCCGAACGTCCTGGCCTGGCTCCCACTCCCAAGGTGGCAGCCAGAACAACTCTTGCTTTCTTTCAAGGTCTCTGGGAACAACTTGCATTGCCACCCAGACTTTGGGGCTGCGGGCTTTCCTGGCCACTCTGTCCTCACAAGCACCTTTTTTTTGACTTTCCCCCAGCGCCGGCCCCCAATATGCTGAACGTCCTGGCCTGGCTCCCACTCCCAAGGTGGCAGCCAGAACAACTCTTGCTTTCTTTCAAGGTCTCTGGGAACAACTTGCATTGCCACCCAGACTTTGGGGCTGCGGGCTTTCCTGGCCACTCTGTCCTCAAAAGAAACTTTTTTTCACTTTTCCCTAGGACCGGACCCCAATATGCCGAACGTCCTGGCCTGGCTCCCACAGCCAAGGTGGCAGCCAGAACAACTCTTGCTTTCTTTCATGGTCTCTGGGAACTACTTGCATTGCCACCCAGACTTTGGGGCTGCGGACTTTGCTGGACCCTCTGTCCTCACAAGCACCTTTTTTTCACTTTTCCCCAGCACTGGCCTCCAATATGCCGAACGTCCTGGCCTGGCTCCCACAGCCAAGGTGGCAGCCAGAACAACTCTTGCTTTCTTTCAAGGTCTCTGGGAACTACTTGCATTGCCACCCAGACTTTGGGGCTGCGGGCTTTCCTGGCCACTCTATCCTCAAAAGAAACTTTTTTTCACTTTTCCCTAGGACCGGACCCCAATATGCCGAACGTCGTGGACTGGCTCCCACAGCCAAGGTGGCAGCCAGAACAACTCTTGCTTTCTTTCAAGGTCTCTGGGAACTCCTTGCATTGCCACTCAGACTTTGGGGCTGCGGGCTTTCCTGGCCACTCTATCCTCAAAAGAACCTTTTTTCACTTTTCCCCAGCACCGGCCTCAAATATGCCGAACGTCCTGGCCTGGCTCCCACAGCCAAGGTGGCAGCCAGAACAACTCTTGCTTTCTTTCAAGGTCTCTGGGAACTACTTGCATTGCCACCCAGACTTTGGGGCTGCGGGCTTTCCTGGCCACTCTGTCCTCCAAAGAACAATTTTTTCACTTTCCCCCAGCACCGGCCTCCAATATGCCGAACGTCCTGGCCTGGCTCCCACTCCCAAGGTGGCAGCCAGAACAACTCTTGCTTTCTTTCAAGGTCTCTGGGAACTACTTGCATTGCCACCCAGACTTTGGGGCTGCAGACTTTGCTGGACACTCTGTCCTCACAAGCACCTTTTTTTCACTTTTCCCCAGCACTGGCCTCCAATATGCCGAACGTCCTGGCCTGGCTCCCACAGCCAAGGTGACAGCCAGAACAACTCTTGCTTTCTTTCAAGTCTCTGGGAACTACTTGCATTGCCACCCAGACTTTGGGGCTGCGGGCTTTCCTGGCCACTCTATCCTCAAAAGAAACTTTTTTTCACTTTTCCCTAGCACCGGACCCCAATATGCTGAACATCCTGGCCTGGCTCCCACAGCCAAGGTGGCAGCCAGAACAACTCTTGCTTTCTTTCATGGTCTCTGGGAACTCCTTGCATTGCCACCCAGACTTTGGGGCTGCGGGCTTTCCTGGCCACTCTATCCTCAAAAGAACCTTTTTTTCACTTTCCCCCAGCACCGGCCTCCAATATGCCGAACGTCGTGGCCTGGCTCCCACTCCCAAGGTGGCAGCCAGAACAACTCTTGCTTTCTTTCAAGGTCTCTGGGAACTACTTGCATTGCCACCCAGACTTTGGGGCTGCGGACTTTCCTGGACCCTCTGTCCTCACAAGCACCTTTTTTTCACTTTTCCCCAGCACCGGCCTCCAATATGCCGAACGTCCTGGCCTGGCTCCCACAGCCAAGGTGGCAGCCAGAACAACTCTTGCTTTCTTTCAAGGTCTCTGGGAACAACTTGCATTGCCACCCAGACTTTGGGGCTGCGGGCTTTCCTGGCCACTCTGTCCTCACAAGCACCTTTTTTTTGACTTTCCCCCAGCGCCGGCCCCCAATATGCTGAACGTCCTGGCCTGGCTCCCACTCCCAAGGTGGCAGCCAGAACAACTCTTGCTTTCTTTCAAGGTCTCTGGGAACTACTTGCATTGCCACCCAGACTTTGGGGCTGCGGGCTTTCCTGGCCACTCTATCCTCAAAAGAAACTTTTTTTCACTTTTCCCTAGCACCAGACCCCAATATGCTGAACATCCTGGCCTGGCTCCCACAGCCAAGGTGGCAGCCAGAACAACTCTTGCTTTCTTTCATGGTCTCTGGGAACTCCTTGCATTGCCACCCAGACTTTGGGGCTGCGGGCTTTCCTGGCCACTCTACCCTCAAAAGAACCTTTTTTTCACTTTTCCCCAGCACCGGCCTCCAATATGCTGAACGTCCTGGCCTGGCTCCCACAGCCAAGGTGGCAGCCAGAACAACTCTTGCTTTCTTTCAAGGTCTCTGGGAACTACTTGCATTGCCACTCAGACTTTGGGGCTACGGACTTTCCTGGACCCTCTGTCCTCACAAGCACCTTTTTTTCACATTTCCCCAGCACCGGACCCCAATATGCTGAACGTCCTGGCCTGGCTCCCACAGCCAAGGTGGCAGCCAGAACAACTCTTGCTTTCTTTCATGGTCTCTGGGAACTCCTTGCATTGCCACCCAGACTTTGGGGCTGCGGGCTTTCCTGGCCACTCTATCCTCCAAAGAACCTTTTTTTCACTTTTCCCCAGCACCGGCCTCCAATATGCCGAACGTCCTGGCCTGGCTCCCACAGCCAAGGTGGCAGCCAGAACAACTCTTGCTTTCTTTCAAGGTCTCTGGGAACTACTTGCATTGCCACCCAGACTTTGGGGCTGCGGACTTTCCTGGACCCTCTGTCCTCACAAGCACCTGTTTTTCACTTTTCCCCAGCACCGGCCTCCAATATGCCGAACGTCCTGGCCTGGCTCCCACTCCCAAGGTGGCAGCCAGAACAACTCTTGCTTTCTTTCAAGGTCTCTGGGAACTCCTTGCATTGCCACCCAGACTTTGGGGCTGCGGGCTTTCCTGGCCACTCTATCCTCAAAAGAACCGTTTTTTCACTTTACCCCAGCACCGGCCTCAAATATGCCGAACGTCCTGGCCTGGCTCCCACTCCCAAGGTGGCAGCCAGAACAACTCTTGCTTTCTTTCAAGGTCTCTGGGAACTACTTGCATTGCCACCCAGACTTTGGGGCTGCACGCTTTCCTGGCCACTCTATCCTCCAAAGAACAATTTTTTCACTTTACGCCAGCACCGGCCTCCAATATGCCGAACGTCCTGGCCTGGCTCCCACTCCCAAGGTGGCAGCCAGAACAACTCTTGCTTTCTTTCAAGGTCTCTGGGAACTACTTGCATTGCCACCCAGACTTTGGGGCTGCGAACTTTCCTGGACAGTCTGTCTCACAAGCACCTTTTTTTCACTTTCCCCCAGCACCGGCCTCCAATATGCCGAACGTCCTGGCCTGGCTCCCACAGCCAAGGTGACAGCCAGAACAACTCTTGCTTTCTTTCAAGTCTCTGGGAACTACTTGCATTGCCACCCAGACTTTGGGGCTGCGGGCTTTCCTGGCCACTCTATCCTCAAAAGAAACTTTTTTTCACTTTTCCCTAGCACCGGACCCGAATATGCTGAACATCCTGGCCTGGCTCCCACAGCCAAGGTGGCAGCCAGAACAACTCTTGCTTTCTTTCATGGTCTCTGGGAACTCCTTGCATTGCCACCCAGACTTTGGGGCTGCGGGCTTTCCTGGCCACTCTATCCTCCAAAGAACCTTTTTTTCACTTTTCCCCAGCACCGGCCTCCAATATGCCGAACGTCCTGGCCTGGCTCCCACAGCCAAGGTGGCAGCCAGAACAACTCTTGCTTTCTTTCAAGGTCTCTGGGAACTACTTGCATTGCCACCCAGACTTTGGGGCTGCGGACTTTCCTGGACCCTCTGTCCTCACAAGCACCTTTTTTTCACTTTTCCCCAGCACCGGCCTCCAATATGCCGAACGTCCTGGCCTGGCTCCCACAGCCAAGGTGGCAGCCAGAACAACTCTTGCTTTCTTTCAAGGTCTCTGGGAACAACTTGCATTGACACCCAGACTTTGGGGCTGCGGGCTTTCCTGGCCACTCTGTCCTCACAAGCACCTTTTTTTTGACTTTCCCCCAGCGCCGGCCCGCAATATGCTGAACGTCCTGGCCTGGCTCCCACTCCCAAGGTGGCAGCCAGAACAACTCTTGCTTTCTTTCAAGGTCTCTGGGAACTACTTGCATTGCCACCCAGACTTTGGGGCTGCGGGCTTTCCTGGCCACTCTATCCTCAAAAGAACCTTTTTTTCACTTTTCCCTAGCACCGGACCCCAATATGCTGAACATCCTGGCCTGGCTCCCACAGCCAAGGTGGCAGCCAGAACAACTCTTGCTTTCTTTCATGGTCTCTGGGAACTCCTTGCATTGCCACCCAGACTTTGGGGCTGCGGGCTTTCCTGGCCACTCTATCCTCAAAAGAAACTTTTTTTCACTTTTCCCCAGCACCGGCCTCCAATATGCCGAACGTCCTGGCCTGGCTCCCACAGCCAAGGTGGCAGCCAGAACAACTCTTGCTTTCTTTCAAGGTCTCTGGGAACTACTTGCATTGCCACTCAGACTTTGGGGCTACGGACTTTCCTGGACCCTCTGTCCTCACAAGCACCTTTTTTTCACTTTCCCCCAGCACCGGCCTCCAATATGCCGAACGTCCTGGCCTGGCTCCCACAGCCAAGGTGGCAGCCAGAACAACTCTTGCTTTCTTTCATGGTCTCTGGGAACTCCTTGCATTGCCACCCAGACTTTGGGGCTGCGGGCTTTCCTGGCCACTCTGTCCTCACAAGCACCTTTTTTTTGACTTTCCCCCAGCGCCGGCCCCCAATATGCTGAACGTCCTGGCCTGGCTCCCACTCCCAAGGTGGCAGCCAGAACAACTCTTGCTTTCTTTCAAGGTCTCTGGGAACTACTTGCATTGCCACCCAGACTTTGGGGCTGCGGGCTTTCCTGGCCACTCTATCCTCAAAAGAACCTTTTTTTCACTTTTCCCTAGCACCGGACCCCAATATGCTGAACATCCTGGCCTGGCTCCCACAGCCAAGGTGGCAGCCAGAACAACTCTTGCTTTCTTTCATGGTCTCTGGGAACTCCTTGCATTGCCACCCAGACTTTGGGGCTGCACGCTTTCCTGGCCACTCTATCCTCCAAAGAACCTTTTTTTCACTTTTCCCCAGCACCGGCCTCCAATATGCCGAACGTCCTGGCCTGGCTCCCACAGCCAAGGTGGCAGCCAGAACAACTCTTGCTTTCTTTCAAGGTCTCTGGGAACTACTTGCATTGCCACCCAGACTTTGGGGCTGCGGACTTTCCTGGACCCTCTGTCCTCACAAGCACCTTTTTTTCACTTTTCCCCAGCACCGGCCTCCAATATGCCGAACGTCCTGGCCTGGCTCCCACAGCCAAGGTGGCAGCCAGAACAACTCTTGCTTTCTTTCATGGTCTCTGGGAACTACTTGCATTGCCACCCAGACTTTGGGGCTGCAGGCTTTCCTGGCCACTCTATCCTCAAAAGAACCATTTTTTCACTTTCCCCCAGCACCGGCCCCCAATATGCCGAACGTCCTGGCCTGGCTCCCACAGCCAAGGTGGCAGCCAGAACAACTCTTGCTTTCTTTCAAGGTCTCTGGGAACTCCTTGCATTGCCACCCAGACTTTGGGGCTGCAGGCTTTCCTGGCCACTCTATCCTCAAAAGAACCGTTTTTTCACTTTACCCCAGCACCGGCCTCAAATATGCCGAACGTCCTGGCCTGGCTCCCACTCCCAAGGTGGCAGCCAGAACAACTCTTGCTTTCTTTCAAGGTCTCTGGGAACTACTTGCATTGCCACCCAGACTTTGGGGCTACGGGCTTTCCTGGCCACTCGATCCTCAAAAGAAATTTTTTTTCACTTTTCCCCAGCACCGGACCCCAATATGCCGATCGTCCTGGCCTGGCTCCTACAGCCAAGGTGGCAGCCAGAAGAACTCTTGCTTTCTTTCATGGTCTCTGGGAACTACTTGCATTGCCACCCAGACTTTGGGGCTGCGGACTTTGCTGGACAGTCTGTCTCACAAGCACCTTTTTTTCACTTTTCCCCAGCACTGGCCTCAAATATGCCGAACGTCCTGGCCTGGCTCCCACACCCAAGGTGACAGCCAGAACAACTCTTGCTTTCTTTCAAGGTCTCTGGGAACTACTTGCATTGCCACCCAGACTTTGGGGCTGCGGGCTTTCCTGGCCACTCTATCCTCAAAAGAAACTTTTTTTCACTTTTCCCTAGCACCGGACCCCAATATGCTGAACATCCTGCCCTGGCTCCCACTCCCAAGGTGGCAGCCAGAACAACTCTTGCTTTCTTTCATGGTCTCTGGGAACTACTTGCATTGCCACCCAGACTTTGGGGCTGCGGACTTTGCTGGACACTCTGTCCTCACAAGCACCTTTTTTTCACTTTTCCCCAGCACTGGCCTCCAATATGCCGAACGTCCTGGCCTGGCTCCCACAGCCAAGGTGGCAGCCAGAACAACTCTTGCTTTCTTTCAAGGTCTCTGGGAACTACTTGCATTGCCACCCAGACTTTGGGGCTGCGGGCTTTCCTGGCCACTCTGTCCTCCAAAGAACAATTTTTTCACTTTCCCCCAGCACCGGCCTCCAATATGCCGAACGTCCTGGCCTGGCTCCCACTCCCAAGGTGGCAGCCAGAACAACTCTTGCTTTCTTTCAAGGTCTCTGGGAACTACTTGCATTGCCACCCAGACTTTGGGGCTGCAGACTTTGCTGGACACTCTGTCCTCACAAGCACCTTTTTTTCACTTTTCCCCAGCACTGGCCTCCAATATGCCGAACGTCCTGGCCTGGCTCCCACAGCCAAGGTGACAGCCAGAACAACTCTTGCTTTCTTTCAAGTCTCTGGGAACTACTTGCATTGCCACCCAGACTTTGGGGCTGCGGGCTTTCCTGGCCACTCTATCCTCAAAAGAAACTTTTTTTCACTTTTCCCTAGCACCGGACCCCAATATGCTGAACATCCTGGCCTGGCTCCCACAGCCAAGGTGGCAGCCAGAACAACTCTTGCTTTCTTTCATGGTCTCTGGGAACTCCTTGCATTGCCACCCAGACTTTGGGGCTGCGGGCTTTCCTGGCCACTCTATCCTCAAAAGAACCTTTTTTTCACTTTTCCCCAGCACCGGCCTCCAATATGCCGAACGTCGTGGCCTGGCTCCCACAGCCAAGGTGGCAGCCAGAACAACTCTTGCTTTCTTTCAAGGTCTCTGGGAACTACTTGCATTGCCACCCAGACTTTGGGGCTGCGGACTTTCCTGGACCCTCTGTCCTCACAAGCACCTTTTTTTCACTTTTCCCCAGCACCGGCCTCCAATATGCCGAACGTCCTGGCCTGGCTCCCACAGCCAAGGTGGCAGCCAGAACAACTCTTGCTTTCTTTCAAGGTCTCTGGGAACAACTTGCATTGCCACCCAGACTTTGGGGCTGCGGGCTTTCCTGGCCACTCTGTCCTCACAAGCACCTTTTTTTTGACTTTCCCCCAGCGCCGGCCCCCAATATGCTGAACGTCCTGGCCTGGCTCCCACTCCCAAGGTGGCAGCCAGAACAACTCTTGCTTTCTTTCAAGGTCTCTGGGAACTACTTGCATTGCCACCCAGACTTTGGGGCTGCGGGCTTTCCTGGCCACTCTATCCTCAAAAGAAACTTTTTTTCACTTTTCCCTAGCACCAGACCCCAATATGCTGAACATCCTGGCCTGGCTCCCACAGCCAAGGTGGCAGCCAGAACAACTCTTGCTTTCTTTCATGGTCTCTGGGAACTCCTTGCATTGCCACCCAGACTTTGGGGCTGCGGGCTTTCCTGGCCACTCTACCCTCAAAAGAACCTTTTTTTCACTTTTCCCCAGCACCGGCCTCCAATATGCTGAACGTCCTGGCCTGGCTCCCACAGCCAAGGTGGCAGCCAGAACAACTCTTGCTTTCTTTCAAGGTCTCTGGGAACTACTTGCATTGCCACTCAGACTTTGGGGCTACGGACTTTCCTGGACCCTCTGTCCTCACAAGCACCTTTTTTTCACATTTCCCCAGCACCGGACCCCAATATGCTGAACGTCCTGGCCTGGCTCCCACAGCCAAGGTGGCAGCCAGAACAACTCTTGCTTTCTTTCATGGTCTCTGGGAACTCCTTGCATTGCCACCCAGACTTTGGGGCTGCGGGCTTTCCTGGCCACTCTATCCTCCAAAGAACCTTTTTTTCACTTTTCCCCAGCACCGGACCCCAATATGCCGAACGTCCTGGCCTGGCTCCCACAGCCAAGGTGGCAGCCAGAACAACTCTTGCTTTCTTTCAAGGTCTCTGGGAACTACTTGCATTGCCACCCAGACTTTGGGGCTGCGGACTTTCCTGGACCCTCTGTCCTCACAAGCACCTGTTTTTCACTTTTCCCCAGCACCGGCCTCCAATATGCCGAACGTCCTGGCCTGGCTCCCACTCCCAAGGTGGCAGCCAGAACAACTCTTGCTTTCTTTCAAGGTCTCTGGGAACTCCTTGCATTGCCACCCAGACTTTGGGGCTGCGGGCTTTCCTGGCCACTCTATCCTCAAAAGAACCGTTTTTTCACTTTACCCCAGCACCGGCCTCAAATATGCCGAACGTCCTGGCCTGGCTCCCACTCCCAAGGTGGCAGCCAGAACAACTCTTGCTTTCTTTCAAGGTCTCTGGGAACTACTTGCATTGCCACCCAGACTTTGGGGCTGCAGGCTTTCCTGGCCACTCTATCCTCCAAAGAACAATTTTTTCACTTTACGCCAGCACCGGCCTCCAATATGCCGAACGTCCTGGCCTGGCTCCCACTCCCAAGGTGGCAGCCAGAACAACTCTTGCTTTCTTTCAAGGTCTCTGGGAACTACTTGCATTGCCACCCAGACTTTGGGGCTGCGAACTTTCCTGGACAGTCTGTCTCACAAGCACCTTTTTTTCACTTTCCCCCAGCACCGGCCTCCAATATGCCGAACGTCCTGGCCTGGCTCCCACAGCCAAGGTGACAGCCAGAACAACTCTTGCTTTCTTTCAAGTCTCTGGGAACTACTTGCATTGCCACCCAGACTTTGGGGCTGCGGGCTTTCCTGGCCACTCTATCCTCCAAAGAACCTTTTTTTCACTTTTCCCCAGCACCGGCCTCCAATATGCCGAACGTCCTGGCCTGGCTCCCACAGCCAAGGTGGCAGCCAGAACAACTCTTGCTTTCTTTCAAGGTCTCTGGGAACTACTTGCATTGCCACCCAGACTTTGGGGCTGCGGACTTTCCTGGACCCTCTGTCCTCACAAGCACCTTTTTTTCACTTTTCCCCAGCACCGGCCTCCAATATGCCGAACGTCCTGGCCTGGCTCCCACAGCCAAGGTGGCAGCCAGAACAACTCTTGCTTTCTTTCAAGGTCTCTGGGAACAACTTGCATTGACACCCAGACTTTGGGGCTGCGGGCTTTCCTGGCCACTCTGTCCTCACAAGCACCTTTTTTTTGACTTTCCCCCAGCGCCGGCCCGCAATATGCTGAACATCCTGGCCTGGCTCCCACAGCCAAGGTGGCAGACAGAACAACTCTTGCTTTCTTTCATGGTCTCTGGGAACTCCTTGCATTGCCACCCAGACTTTGGGGCTGCGGGCTTTCCTGGCCACTCTATCCTCCAAAGAACCTTTTTTTCACTTTTCCCCAGCACCGGCCTCCAATATGCCGAACGTCCTGGCCTGGCTCCCACAGCCAAGGTGGCAGCCAGAACAACTCTTGCTTTCTTTCAAGGTCTCTGGGAACTACTTGCATTGCCACTCAGACTTTGGGGCTGCGGACTTTCCTGGACCCTCTGTCCTCACAAGCACCTTTTTTTCACTTTTCCCCAGCACCGGCCTCAAATATGCCAAACGTCCTGGCCTGGCTCCCACAGCCAAGGTGGCAGCCAGAACAACTCTTGCTTTCTTTCAAGGTCTCTGGGAACTACTTGCATTGCCACCCAGACTTTGGGGCTGCGGGCTTTCCTGGCCACTCTGTCCTCACAAGCACCTTTTTTTCACTTTTCCCTAGCACCGGACCCCAATATGCTGAACGTCCTGGCCTGGCTCCCACTCCCAAGGTGGCAGCCAGAACAACTCTTGCTTTCTTTCAAGGTCTCTGGGAACTCCTTGCATTGCCACCCAGACTTTGGGGCTGCGGGCTTTCCTGGCCACTCTATCCTCCAAAGAACAATTTTTTCACTTTACGCCAGCACCGGCCTCCAATATGCCGAACGTCCTGGCCTGGCTCCCACTCCCAAGGTGGCAGCCAGAACAACTCTTGCTTTCTTTCAAGGTCTCTGGGAACTACTTGCATTGCCACCCAGACTTTGGGGCTGCGGACTTTGCTGGACACTCTGTCCTCACAAGCACCTTTTTTTCACTTTTCCCCAGCACCGGACCCCAATATGCCGAACGTCCTGGCCTGGCTCCCACAGCCAAGGTGGCAGCCAGAACAACTCTTGCTTTCTTTCAAGGTCTCTGGGAACTACTTGCATTGCCACCCAGACTTTGGGGCTGCGGGCTTTCCTGGCCACTCTATCCTCAAAAGAACCTTTTTTTCACTTTTCCCTAGCACCGGACCCCAATATGCTGAACATCCTGGCCTGGCTCCCACTCCCAAGGTGGCAGACAGAACAACTCTTGCTTTCTTTCATGGTCTCTGGGAACTCCTTGCATTGCCACCCAGACTTTGGGGCTGCGGGCTTTCCTGGCCACTCTATCCTCCAAAGAACCTTTTTTCACTTTTCCCCAGCACCGGCCTCCAATATGCCGAACGTCCTGGCCTGGCTCCCACAGCCAAGGTGGCAGCCAGAACAACTCTTGCTTTCTTTCAAGGTCTCTGGGAACTACTTGCATTGCCACCCAGACTTTGGGGCTGCGGACTTTCCTGGACCCTCTGTCCTCACAAGCACCTTTTTTTCACTTTTCCCCAGCACTGGCCTCCAATATGCCGAACGTCCTGGCCTGGCTCCCACAGCCAAGGTGGCAGCCAGAACAACTCTTGCTTTCTTTCATGGTCTCTGGGAACAACTTGCATTGCCACCCAGACTTTGGGGCTGCGGGCTTTCCTGGCCACTCTGTCCTCACAAGCACCTTTTTTTTGACTTTGCCCCAGCGCCGGCCCCCAATATGCTGAACGTCCTGGCCTGGCTCCCACTCCCAAGGTGGCAGCCAGAACAACTCTTGCTTTCTTTCAAGGTCTCTGGGAACTACTTGCATTGCCACCCAGACTTTGGGGCTGCGGGCTTTCCTGGCCACTCTATCCTCAAAAGAACCATTTTTTTACTTTACCCCAGCACCGGACCCCAATATGCCGAACGTCCTGGCCTGGCTCCCACAGCCAAGGTGGCAGCCAGAACAACTCTTGCTTTCGTTCATGGTCTCTGGGAACTACTTGCATTGCCACCCAGACTTTGGGGGCTGCGGACTTTGCTGGACACTCTGTCCTTACAAGCACCTTTTTTTCACTTTTCCCCAGCACTGGCCTCCAATATGCCGAACGTCCTGGCCTGGCTCCCACAGCCAAGGTGGCAGCCAGAACAACTCTTGCTTTCTTTCAAGGTCTCTGGGAACTACTTGCATTGCCACCCAGACTTTGGGGCTGCGGGCTTTCCTGGCCACTCTCTCCTCAAAAGAAACTTTTTTTCACTTTTCCCTAGCACCGGACCCCAATATGCTGAACATCCTGGCCTGGCTCCCACTCCCAAGGTGGCAGCCAGAACAACTCTTGCTTTCTTTCATGGTCTCTGGGAACTCCTTGCATTGCCACCCAGACTTTGGGGCTGCGGGCTTTCCTGGCCACTCTATCCTCAAAAGAAACTTTTTTTCAGTTTTCCACCGCACCGGCCTCAAATATGCCGAACGTCCTGGCCTGGCTCCCACAGCCAAGGTGGCAGCCAGAACAACTCTTGCTTTCTTTCAAGGTCTCTGGGAACAACTTGCATTGACACCCAGACTTTGGGGCTGCGGGCTTTCCTGGCCACTCTGTCCTCACAAGCACCTTTTTTTTGACTTTCCCCCAGCGCCGGCCCGCAATATGCTGAACGTCCTGGCCTGGCTCCCACTCCCAAGGTGGCAGCCAGAACAACTCTTGCTTTCTTTCAAGGTCTCTGGGAACTACTTGCATTGCCACCCAGACTTTGGGGCTGCGGGCTTTCCTGGCCACTCTATCCTCAAAAGAACCTTTTTTTCACTTTTCCCTAGCACCGGACCCCAATATGCTGAACATCCTGGCCTGGCTCCCACAGCCAAGGTGGCAGCCAGAACAACTCTTGCTTTCTTTCATGGTCTCTGGGAACTCCTTGCATTGCCACCCAGACTTTGGGGCTGCGGGCTTTCCTGGCCACTCTATCCTCAAAAGAAACTTTTTTTCACTTTTCCCCAGCACCGGCCTCCAATATGCCGAACGTCCTGGCCTGGCTCCCACAGCCAAGGTGGCAGCCAGAACAACTCTTGCTTTCTTTCAAGGTCTCTGGGAACTACTTGCATTGCCACTCAGACTTTGGGGCTACGGACTTTCCTGGACCCTCTGTCCTCACAAGCACCTTTTTTTCACTTTCCCCCAGCACCGGCCTCCAATATGCCGAACGTCCTGGCCTGGCTCCCACAGCCAAGGTGGCAGCCAGAACAACTCTTGCTTTCTTTCATGGTCTCTGGGAACTACTTGCATTGCCACCCAGACTTTGGGGCTGCGGGCTTTCCTGGCCACTCTGTCCTCACAAGCACCTTTTTTTTGACTTTCCCCCAGCGCCGGCCCCCAATATGCTGAACGTCCTGGCCTGGCTCCCACTCCCAAGGTGGCAGCCAGAACAACTCTTGCTTTCTTTCAAGGTCTCTGGGAACTACTTGCATTGCCACCCAGACTTTGGGGCTGCGGGCTTTCCTGGCCACTCTATCCTCAAAAGAACCTTTTTTTCACTTTTCCCTAGCACCGGACCCCAATATGCTGAACATCCTGGCCTGGCTCCCACAGCCAAGGTGGCAGCCAGAACAACTCTTGCTTTCTTTCATGGTCTCTGGGAACTCCTTGCATTGCCACCCAGACTTTGGGGCTGCACGCTTTCCTGGCCACTCTATCCTCCAAAGAACCTTTTTTTCACTTTTCCCCAGCACCGGCCTCCAATATGCCGAACGTCCTGGCCTGGCTCCCACAGCCAAGGTGGCAGCCAGAACAACTCTTGCTTTCTTTCAAGGTCTCTGGGAACTACTTGCATTGCCACCCAGACTTTGGGGCTGCGGACTTTCCTGGACCCTCTGTCCTCACAAGCACCTTTTTTTCACTTTTCCCCAGCACCGGCCTCCAATATGCCGAACGTCCTGGCCTGGCTCCCACAGCCAAGGTGGCAGCCAGAACAACTCTTGCTTTCTTTCATGGTCTCTGGGAACTACTTGCATTGCCACCCAGACTTTGGGGCTGCAGGCTTTCCTGGCCACTCTATCCTCAAAAGAACCATTTTTTCACTTTCCCCCAGCACCGGCCCCCAATATGCCGAACGTCCTGGCCTGGCTCCCACAGCCAAGGTGGCAGCCAGAACAACTCTTGCTTTCTTTCAAGGTCTCTGGGAACTCCTTGCATTGCCACCCAGACTTTGGGGCTGCAGGCTTTCCTGGCCACTCTATCCTCAAAAGAACCGTTTTTTCACTTTACCCCAGCACCGGCCTCAAATATGCCGAACGTCCTGGCCTGGCTCCCACTCCCAAGGTGGCAGCCAGAACAACTCTTGCTTTCTTTCAAGGTCTCTGGGAACTACTTGCATTGCCACCCAGACTTTGGGGCTACGGGCTTTCCTGGCCACTCGATCCTCAAAAGAAATTTTTTTTCACTTTTCCCCAGCACCGGACCCCAATATGCCGATCGTCCTGGCCTGGCTCCTACAGCCAAGGTGGCAGCCAGAAGAACTCTTGCTTTCTTTCATGGTCTCTGGGAACTACTTGCATTGCCACCCAGACTTTGGGGCTGCGGACTTTGCTGGACAGTCTGTCTCACAAGCACCTTTTTTTCACTTTTCCCCAGCACTGGCCTCAAATATGCCGAACGTCCTGGCCTGGCTCCCACACCCAAGGTGACAGCCAGAACAACTCTTGCTTTCTTTCAAGGTCTCTGGGAACTACTTGCATTGCCACCCAGACTTTGGGGCTGCGGGCTTTCCTGGCCACTCTATCCTCAAAAGAAACTTTTTTTCACTTTTCCCTAGCACCGGACCCCAATATGCTGAACATCCTGCCCTGGCTCCCACTCCCAAGGTGGCAGCCAGAACAACTCTTGCTTTCTTTCATGGTCTCTGGGAACTACTTGCATTGCCACCCAGACTTTGGGGCTGCGGACTTTGCTGGACACTCTGTCCTCACAAGCACCTTTTTTTCACTTTTCCCCAGCACTGGCCTCCAATATGCCGAACGTCCTGGCCTGGCTCCCACAGCCAAGGTGGCAGCCAGAACAACTCTTGCTTTCTTTCAAGGTCTCTGGGAACTACTTGCATTGCCACCCAGACTTTGGGGCTGCGGGCTTTCCTGGCCACTCTATCCTCAAAAGAAACTTTTTTTCACTTTTCCCTAGGACCGGACCCCAATATGCCGAACGTCGTGGACTGGCTCCCACAGCCAAGGTGGCAGCCAGAACAACTCTTGCTTTCTTTCAAGGTCTCTGGGAACTCCTTGCATTGCCACTCAGACTTTGGGGCTGCGGGCTTTCCTGGCCACTCTATCCTCAAAAGAACCTTTTTTTCACTTTTCCCCAGCACCGGCCTCAAATATGCCGAACGTCCTGGCCTGGCTCCCACAGCCAAGGTGGCAGCCAGAACAACTCTTGCTTTCTTTCAAGGTCTCTGGGAACTACTTGCATTGCCACCCAGACTTTGGGGCTGCGGGCTTTCCTGGCCACTCTGTCCTCCAAAGAACAATTTTTTCACTTTCCCCCAGCACCGGCCTCCAATATGCCGAACGTCCTGGCCTGGCTCCCACTCCCAAGGTGGCAGCCAGAACAACTCTTGCTTTCTTTCAAGGTCTCTGGGAACTACTTGCATTGCCACCCAGACTTTGGGGCTGCAGACTTTGCTGGACACTCTGTCCTCACAAGCACCTTTTTTTCACTTTTCCCCAGCACTGGCCTCCAATATGCCGAACGTCCTGGCCTGGCTCCCACAGCCAAGGTGACAGCCAGAACAACTCTTGCTTTCTTTCAAGTCTCTGGGAACTACTTGCATTGCCACCCAGACTTTGGGGCTGCGGGCTTTCCTGGCCACTCTATCCTCAAAAGAAACTTTTTTTCACTTTTCCCTAGCACCGGACCCCAATATGCTGAACATCCTGGCCTGGCTCCCACAGCCAAGGTGGCAGCCAGAACAACTCTTGCTTTCTTTCATGGTCTCTGGGAACTCCTTGCATTGCCACCCAGACTTTGGGGCTGCGGGCTTTCCTGGCCACTCTATCCTCAAAAGAACCTTTTTTTCACTTTTCCCCAGCACCGGCCTCCAATATGCCGAACGTCGTGGCCTGGCTCCCACAGCCAAGGTGGCAGCCAGAACAACTCTTGCTTTCTTTCAAGGTCTCTGGGAACTACTTGCATTGCCACCCAGACTTTGGGGCTGCGGACTTTCCTGGACCCTCTGTCCTCACAAGCACCTTTTTTTCACTTTTCCCCAGCACCGGCCTCCAATATGCCGAACGTCCTGGCCTGGCTCCCACAGCCAAGGTGGCAGCCAGAACAACTCTTGCTTTCTTTCAAGGTCTCTGGGAACAACTTGCATTGCCACCCAGACTTTGGGGCTGCGGGCTTTCCTGGCCACTCTGTCCTCACAAGCACCTTTTTTTTGACTTTCCCCCAGCGCCGGCCCCCAATATGCTGAACGTCCTGGCCTGGCTCCCACTCCCAAGGTGGCAGCCAGAACAACTCTTGCTTTCTTTCAAGGTCTCTGGGAACTACTTGCATTGCCACCCAGACTTTGGGGCTGCGGGCTTTCCTGGCCACTCTATCCTCAAAAGAAACTTTTTTTCACTTTTCCCTAGCACCAGACCCCAATATGCTGAACATCCTGGCCTGGCTCCCACAGCCAAGGTGGCAGCCAGAACAACTCTTGCTTTCTTTCATGGTCTCTGGGAACTCCTTGCATTGCCACCCAGACTTTGGGGCTGCGGGCTTTCCTGGCCACTCTACCCTCAAAAGAACCTTTTTTTCACTTTTCCCCAGCACCGGCCTCCAATATGCTGAACGTCCTGGCCTGGCTCCCACAGCCAAGGTGGCAGCCAGAACAACTCTTGCTTTCTTTCAAGGTCTCTGGGAACTACTTGCATTGCCACTCAGACTTTGGGGCTACGGACTTTCCTGGACCCTCTGTCCTCACAAGCACCTTTTTTTCACATTTCCCCAGCACCGGACCCCAATATGCTGAACGTCCTGGCCTGGCTCCCACAGCCAAGGTGGCAGCCAGAACAACTCTTGCTTTCTTTCATGGTCTCTGGGAACTCCTTGCATTGCCACCCAGACTTTGGGGCTGCGGGCTTTCCTGGCCACTCTATCCTCCAAAGAACCTTTTTTTCACTTTTCCCCAGCACCGGACCCCAATATGCCGAACGTCCTGGCCTGGCTCCCACAGCCAAGGTGGCAGCCAGAACAACTCTTGCTTTCTTTCAAGGTCTCTGGGAACTACTTGCATTGCCACCCAGACTTTGGGGCTGCGGACTTTCCTGGACCCTCTGTCCTCACAAGCACCTGTTTTTCACTTTTCCCCAGCACCGGCCTCCAATATGCCGAACGTCCTGGCCTGGCTCCCACTCCCAAGGTGGCAGCCAGAACAACTCTTGCTTTCTTTCAAGGTCTCTGGGAACTCCTTGCATTGCCACCCAGACTTTGGGGCTGCGGGCTTTCCTGGCCACTCTATCCTCAAAAGAACCGTTTTTTCACTTTACCCCAGCACCGGCCTCAAATATGCCGAACGTCCTGGCCTGGCTCCCACTCCCAAGGTGGCAGCCAGAACAACTCTTGCTTTCTTTCAAGGTCTCTGGGAACTACTTGCATTGCCACCCAGACTTTGGGGCTGCAGGCTTTCCTGGCCACTCTATCCTCCAAAGAACAATTTTTTCACTTTACGCCAGCACCGGCCTCCAATATGCCGAACGTCCTGGCCTGGCTCCCACTCCCAAGGTGGCAGCCAGAACAACTCTTGCTTTCTTTCAAGGTCTCTGGGAACTACTTGCATTGCCACCCAGACTTTGGGGCTGCGAACTTTCCTGGACAGTCTGTCTCACAAGCACCTTTTTTTCACTTTCCCCCAGCACCGGCCTCCAATATGCCGAACGTCCTGGCCTGGCTCCCACAGCCAAGGTGACAGCCAGAACAACTCTTGCTTTCTTTCAAGTCTCTGGGAACTACTTGCATTGCCACCCAGACTTTGGGGCTGCGGGCTTTCCTGGCCACTCTATCCTCAAAAGAAACTTTTTTTCACTTTTCCCTAGCACCGGACCCGAATATGCTGAACATCCTGGCCTGGCTCCCACAGCCAAGGTGGCAGCCAGAACAACTCTTGCTTTCTTTCATGGTCTCTGGGAACTCCTTGCATTGCCACCCAGACTTTGGGGCTGCGGGCTTTCCTGGCCACTCTATCCTCCAAAGAACCTTTTTTTCACTTTTCCCCAGCACCGGCCTCCAATATGCCGAACGTCCTGGCCTGGCTCCCACAGCCAAGGTGGCAGCCAGAACAACTCTTGCTTTCTTTCAAGGTCTCTGGGAACTACTTGCATTGCCACCCAGACTTTGGGGCTGCGGACTTTCCTGGACCCTCTGTCCTCACAAGCACCTTTTTTTCACTTTTCCCCAGCACCGGCCTCCAATATGCCGAACGTCCTGGCCTGGCTCCCACAGCCAAGGTGGCAGCCAGAACAACTCTTGCTTTCTTTCAAGGTCTCTGGGAACAACTTGCATTGACACCCAGACTTTGGGGCTGCGGGCTTTCCTGGCCACTCTGTCCTCACAAGCACCTTTTTTTTGACTTTCCCCCAGCGCCGGCCCGCAATATGCTGAACGTCCTGGCCTGGCTCCCACTCCCAAGGTGGCAGCCAGAACAACTCTTGCTTTCTTTCAAGGTCTCTGGGAACTACTTGCATTGCCACCCAGACTTTGGGGCTGCGGGCTTTCCTGGCCACTCTATCCTCAAAAGAACCTTTTTTTCACTTTTCCCTAGCACCGGACCCCAATATGCTGAACATCCTGGCCTGGCTCCCACAGCCAAGGTGGCAGCCAGAACAACTCTTGCTTTCTTTCATGGTCTCTGGGAACTCCTTGCATTGCCACCCAGACTTTGGGGCTGCGGGCTTTCCTGGCCACTCTATCCTCCAAAGAACCTTTTTTTCACTTTTCCCCAGCACCGGCCTCCAATATGCCGAACGTCCTGGCCTGGCTCCCACAGCCAAGGTGGCAGCCAGAACAACTCTTGCTTTCTTTCAAGGTCTCTGGGAACTACTTGCATTGCCACCCAGACTTTGGGGCTGCGGACTTTCCTGGACCCTCTGTCCTCACAAGCACCTTTTTTTCACTTTTCCCCAGCACCGGCCTCCAATATGCCGAACGTCCTGGCCTGGCTCCCACAGCCAAGGTGGCAGCCAGAACAACTCTTGCTTTCTTTCATGGTCTCTGGGAACTACTTGCATTGCCACCCAGACTTTGGGGCTGCAGGCTTTCCTGGCCACTCTATCCTCAAAAGAACCATTTTTTCACTTTCCCCCAGCACCGGCCCCCAATATGCCGAACGTCCTGGCCTGGCTCCCACAGCCAAGGTGGCAGCCAGAACAACTCTTGCTTTCTTTCAAGGTCTCTGGGAACTCCTTGCATTGCCACCCAGACTTTGGGGCTGCAGGCTTTCCTGGCCACTCTATCCTCAAAAGAACCGTTTTTTCACTTTACCCCAGCACCGGCCTCAAATATGCCGAACGTCCTGGCCTGGCTCCCACTCCCAAGGTGGCAGCCAGAACAACTCTTGCTTTCTTTCAAGGTCTCTGGGAACTACTTGCATTGCCACCCAGACTTTGGGGCTACGGGCTTTCCTGGCCACTCGATCCTCAAAAGAAATTTTTTTTCACTTTTCCCCAGCACCGGACCCCAATATGCCGATCGTCCTGGCCTGGCTCCTACAGCCAAGGTGGCAGCCAGAAGAACTCTTGCTTTCTTTCATGGTCTCTGGGAACTACTTGCATTGCCACCCAGACTTTGGGGCTGCGGACTTTGCTGGACAGTCTGTCTCACAAGCACCTTTTTTTCACTTTTCCCCAGCACTGGCCTCAAATATGCCGAACGTCCTGGCCTGGCTCCCACACCCAAGGTGACAGCCAGAACAACTCTTGCTTTCTTTCAAGGTCTCTGGGAACTACTTGCATTGCCACCCAGACTTTGGGGCTGCGGGCTTTCCTGGCCACTCTATCCTCAAAAGAAACTTTTTTTCACTTTTCCCTAGCACCGGACCCCAATATGCTGAACATCCTGGCCTGGCTCCCACAGCCAAGGTGGCAGACAGAACAACTCTTGCTTTCTTTCATGGTCTCTGGGAACTCCTTGCATTGCCACCCAGACTTTGGGGCTGCGGGCTTTCCTGGCCACTCTGTCCTCACAAGCACCTTTTTTTCACTTTTCCCTAGCACCGGACCCCAATATGCTGAACGTCCTGGCCTGGCTCCCACTCCCAAGGTGGCAGCCAGAACAACTCTTGCTTTCTTTCAAGGTCTCTGGGAACTCCTTGCATTGCCACCCAGACTTTGGGGCTGCGGGCTTTCCTGGCCACTCTATCCTCCAAAGAACAATTTTTTCACTTTACGCCAGCACCGGCCTCCAATATGCCGAACGTCCTGGCCTGGCTCCCACTCCCAAGGTGGCAGCCAGAACAACTCTTGCTTTCTTTCAAGGTCTCTGGGAACTACTTGCATTGCCACCCAGACTTTGGGGCTGCGGACTTTGCTGGACACTCTGTCCTCACAAGCACCTTTTTTTCACTTTTCCCCAGCACCGGACCCCAATATGCCGAACGTCCTGGCCTGGCTCCCACAGCCAAGGTGGCAGCCAGAACAACTCTTGCTTTCTTTCAAGGTCTCTGGGAACTACTTGCATTGCCACCCAGACTTTGGGGCTGCGGGCTTTCCTGGCCACTCTATCCTCAAAAGAACCTTTTTTTCACTTTTCCCTAGCACCGGACCCCAATATGCTGAACATCCTGGCCTGGCTCCCACTCCCAAGGTGGCAGACAGAACAACTCTTGCTTTCTTTCATGGTCTCTGGGAACTCCTTGCATTGCCACCCAGACTTTGGGGCTGCGGGCTTTCCTGGCCACTCTATCCTCCAAAGAACCTTTTTTCACTTTTCCCCAGCACCGGCCTCCAATATGCCGAACGTCCTGGCCTGGCTCCCACAGCCAAGGTGGCAGCCAGAACAACTCTTGCTTTCTTTCAAGGTCTCTGGGAACTACTTGCATTGCCACCCAGACTTTGGGGCTGCGGACTTTCCTGGACCCTCTGTCCTCACAAGCACCTTTTTTTCACTTTTCCCCAGCACTGGCCTCCAATATGCCGAACGTCCTGGCCTGGCTCCCACAGCCAAGGTGGCAGCCAGAACAACTCTTGCTTTCTTTCATGGTCTCTGGGAACAACTTGCATTGCCACCCAGACTTTGGGGCTGCGGGCTTTCCTGGCCACTCTGTCCTCACAAGCACCTTTTTTTTGACTTTGCCCCAGCGCCGGCCCCCAATATGCTGAACGTCCTGGCCTGGCTCCCACTCCCAAGGTGGCAGCCAGAACAACTCTTGCTTTCTTTCAAGGTCTCTGGGAACTACTTGCATTGCCACCCAGACTTTGGGGCTGCGGGCTTTCCTGGCCACTCTATCCTCAAAAGAACCATTTTTTTACTTTACCCCAGCACCGGACCCCAATATGCCGAACGTCCTGGCCTGGCTCCCACAGCCAAGGTGGCAGCCAGAACAACTCTTGCTTTCTTTCATGGTCTCTGGGAACTACTTGCATTGCCACCCAGACTTTGGGGGCTGCGGACTTTGCTGGACACTCTGTCCTCACAAGCACCTTTTTTTCACTTTTCCCCAGCACTGGCCTCCAATATGCCGAACGTCCTGGCCTGGCTCCCACAGCCAAGGTGGCAGCCAGAACAACTCTTGCTTTCTTTCAAGGTCTCTGGGAACTACTTGCATTGCCACCCAGACTTTGGGGCTGCGGGCTTTCCTGGCCACTCTCTCCTCAAAAGAAACTTTTTTTCACTTTTCCCTAGCACCGGACCCCAATATGCTGAACATCCTGGCCTGGCTCCCACTCCCAAGGTGGCAGCCAGAACAACTCTTGCTTTCTTTCATGGTCTCTGGGAACTCCTTGCATTGCCACCCAGACTTTGGGGCTGCGGGCTTTCCTGGCCACTCTATCCTCAAAAGAAACTTTTTTTCAGTTTTCCACCGCACCGGCCTCAAATATGCCGAACGTCCTGGCCTGGCTCCCACAGCCAAGGTGGCAGCCAGAACAACTCTTGCTTTCTTTCAAGGTCTCTGGGAACTACTTGCATTGCCACCCAGACTTTGGGGCTGCGGGCTTTCCTGGCCACTCTATCCTCCAAAGAACAATTTTTTCACTTTACGCCAGCACCGGCCTCCAATATGCCGAACGTCCTGGCCTGGCTCCCACTCCCAAGGTGGGAGCCAGAACAACTCTTGCTTTCTTTCAAGTCTCTGGGAACTACTTGCATTGCCACCCAGACTTTGGGGCTGCGGGCTTTCCTGGCCACTCTATCCTCAAAAGAAACTTTTTTTCACTTTTCCCTAGCACCGGACCCCAATATGCTGAACATCCTGGCCTGGCTCCCACTCCCAAGGTGGCAGCCAGAACAACTCTTGCTTTCTTTCAAGGTCTCTGGGAACTCCTTGCATTGCCACCCAGACTTTGGGGCTGCGGGCTTTCCTGGCCACTCTATCCTCAAAAGAAACTTTTTTTCAGTTTTCCACCGCACCGGCCTCAAATATGCCGAACGTCCTGGCCTGGCTCCCACTCCCAAGGTGGCAGCCAGAACAACTCTTGCTTTCTTTCAAGTCTCTGGGAACTACTTGCATTGCGACCCAGACTTTGGGGCTGCGGGCTTTGCTGGACCCTCTGTCCTCACAAGCACCTTTTTTTCACTTTTCCCCAGCACCGGCCTCCAATATGCCGAACGTCCTGGCCTGGCTCCCACAGCCAAGGTGGCAGCCAGAACAACTCTTGCTTTCTTTCAAGGTCTCTGGGAACTACTTGCATTGCCACCCAGACTTTGGGGCTGCGGGCTTTCCTGGCCACTCTATCCTCAAAAGAACCATTTTTTTACTTTACCCCAGCACCGGACCCCAATATGCCGAACGTCCTGGCCTGGCTCCCACAGCCAAGGTGGCAGCCAGAACAACTCTTGCTTTCTTTCATGGTCTCTGGAAACTACTTACATTGCCACCCAGACTTTGGGGCTGCGGACTTTGCTGGACACTCTGTCCTCACAAGCACCTTTTTTTCACTTTTCCCCAGCACTGGCCTCCAATATGCCGAACGTCCTGGCCTGGCTCCCACAGCCAAGGTGGCAGCCAGAACAACTCTTGCTTTCTTTCAAGGTCTCTGGGAACTACTTGCATTGCCACCCAGACTTTGGGGCTGCGGGCTTTCCTGGCCACTCTATCCTCAAAAGAAACTTTTTTTCAGTTTTCCACCGCACCGGCCTCAAATATGCCGAACGTCCTGGCCTGGCTCCCACAGCCAAGGTGGCAGCCAGAACAACTCTTGCTTTCTTTCAAGGTCTCTGGGAACTACTTGCATTGCCACCCAGACTTTGGGGCTGCGGGCTTTCCTGGCCACTCTATCCTCCAAAGAACAATTTTTTCACTTTACGCCAGCACCGGCCTCCAATATGCCGAACGTCCTGGCCTGGCTCCCACTCCCAAGGTGGCAGCCAGAACAACTCTTGCTTTCTTTCAAGGTCTCTGGGAACTACTTGCATTGCCACCCAGACTTTGGGGCTGCGGGCTTTCCTGGCCACTCTGTCCTCACAAGCACCTTTTTTTCACTTTTCCCCAGCACTGGCCTCCAATATGCCGAACGTCCTGGCCTGGCTCCCACAGCCAAGGTGGCAGCCAGAACAACTCTTGCTTTCTTTCAAGTCTCTGGGAACTACTTGCATTGCCACCCAGACTTTGGGGCTGCGGGCTTTCCTGGCCACTCTATCCTCAAAAGAAACTTTTTTTCACTTTTCCCTAGCACCGGACCCCAATATGCTGAACATCTTGGCCTGGCTCCCACAGCCAAGGTGGCAGCCAGAACAACTCTTGCTTTCTTTCATGGTCTCTGGGAACTCCTTGCATTGCCACCCAGACTTTGGGGCTGCGGGCTTTCCTGGCCACTCTATCCTCCAAAGAACCTTTTTTTCACTTTTCCCCAGCACCGGCCTCCAATATGCCGAACGTCCTGGCCTGGCTCCCACAGCCAAGGTGGCAGCCAGAACAACTCTTGCTTTCTTTCAAGGTCTCTGGGAACTACTTGCATTGCCACCCAGACTTTGGGGCTGCGGACTTTCCTGGACCCTCTGTCCTTACAAGCACCTTTTTTTCACTTTTCCCCAGCACCGGCCTCCAATATGCCGAACGTCCTGGCCTGGCTCCCACAGCCAAGGTGGCAGCCAGAACAACTCTTGCTTTCTTTCAAGGTCTCTGGGAACAACTTGCATTGCCACCCAGACTTTGGGGCTGCGGGCTTTCCTGGCCACTCTGTCCTCACAAGCACCTTTTTTTTGACTTTCCCCCAGCGCCGGCCCGCAATATGCTGAACGTCCTGGCCTGGCTCCCACTCCCAAGGTGGCAGCCAGAACAACTCTTGCTTTCTTTCAAGGTCTCTGGGAACTACTTGCATTGCCACCCAGACTTTGGGGCTGCGGGCTTTCCTGGCCACTCTATCCTCAAAAGAAACTTTTTTTCACTTTTCCCTAGCACCGGACCCCAATATGCTGAACATCCTGGCCTGGCTCCCACAGCCAAGGTGGCAGCCAGAACAACTCTTGCTTTCTTTCATGGTCTCTGGGAACTCCTTGCATTGCCACCCAGACTTTGGGGCTGCGGGCTTTCCTGGCCACTCTATCCTCCAAAGAAACTTTTTTTCACTTTTCCCCAGCACCGGCCTCCAATATGCCGAACGTCCTGGCCTGGCTCCCACAGCCAAGGTGGCAGCCAGAACAACTCTTGCTTTCTTTCAAGGTCTCTGGGAACTACTTGCATTGCCACTCAGACTTTGGGGCTACGGACTTTCCTGGACCCTCTGTCCTCACAAGCACCTTTTTTTTCACTTTTCCCCAGCACCGGCCTCAAATATGCCGAACGTCCTGGCCTGGCTCCCACAGCCAAGGTGGCAGCCAGAACAACTCTTGCTTTCTTTCATGGTCTCTGGGAACTCCTTGCATTGCCACCCAGACTTTGGGGCTGCGGGCTTTCCTGGCCACTCTGTCCTCACAAGCACCTTTTTTTCACTTTTCCCTAGCACCGGACCCCAATATGCTGAACATCCTGGCCTGGCTCCCACAGCCAAGGTGGCAGCCAGAACAACTCTTGCTTTCTTTCATGGTCTCTGGGAACTCCTTGCATTGCCACCCAGACTTTGGGGCTGCACGCTTTCCTGGCCACTCTATCCTCCAAAGAACCTTTTTTTCACTTTTCCCCAGCACCGGCCTCCAATATGCCGAACGTCCTGGCCTGGCTCCCACAGCCAAGGTGGCAGCCAGAACAACTCTTGCTTTCTTTCAAGGTCTCTGGGAACTACTTGCATTGCCACCCAGACTTTGGGGCTGCGGACTTTCCTGGACCCTCTGTCCTCACAAGCACCTTTTTTTCACTTTTCCCCAGCACCGGCCTCCAATATGCCGAACGTCCTGGCCTGGCTCCCACAGCCAAGGTGGCAGCCAGAACAACTCTTGCTTTCTTTCATGGTCTCTGGGAACTACTTGCATTGCCACCCAGACTTTGGGGCTGCAGGCTTTCCTGGCCACTCTATCCTCAAAAGAACCATTTTTTCACTTTCCCCCAGCACCGGCCCCCAATATGCCGAACGTCCTGGCCTGGCTCCCACAGCCAAGGTGGCAGCCAGAACAACTCTTGCTTTCTTTCATGGTCTCTGGAAACTACTTACATTGCCACCCAGACTTTGGGGCTGCGGACTTTGCTGGACACTCTGTCCTCACAAGCACCTTTTTTTCACTTTTCCCCAGCACTGGCCTCCAATATGCCGAACGTCCTGGCCTGGCTCCCACAGCCAAGGTGGCAGCCAGAACAACTCTTGCTTTCTTTCAAGGTCTCTGGGAACTACTTGCATTGCCACCCAGACTTTGGGGCTGCGGGCTTTCCTGGCCACTCTATCCTCAAAAGAAACTTTTTTTCAGTTTTCCACCGCACCGGCCTCAAATATGCCGAACGTCCTGGCCTGGCTCCCACAGCCAAGGTGGCAGCCAGAACAACTCTTGCTTTCTTTCAAGGTCTCTGGGAACTACTTGCATTGCCACCCAGACTTTGGGGCTGCGGGCTTTCCTGGCCACTCTATCCTCCAAAGAACAATTTTTTCACTTTACGCCAGCACCGGCCTCCAATATGCCGAACGTCCTGGCCTGGCTCCCACAGCCAAGGTGGCAGCCAGAACAACTCTTGCTTTCTTTCAACGTCTCTGGGAACTACTTGCATTGCCACCCAGACTTTGGGGCTGCGGGCTTTCCTGGCCACTCTATCCTCCAAAGAACCTTTTTTTCACTTTTCCCCAGCACCGGCCTCCAATATGCCGAACGTCGTGGCCTGGCTCCCACAGCCAAGGTGGCAGCCAGAACAACTCTTGCTTTCTTTCAAGGTCTCTGGGAACTACTTGCATTGCCACCCAGACTTTGGGGCTGCGGACTTTCCTGGACCCTCTGTCCTTACAAGCACCTTTTTTTCACTTTTCCCCAGCACCGGCCTCCAATATGCCGAACGTCCTGGCCTGGCTCCCACAGCCAAGGTGGCAGCCAGAACAACTCTTGCTTTCTTTCAAGGTCTCTGGGAACAACTTGCATTGCCACCCAGACTTTGGGGCTGCGGGCTTTCCTGGCCACTCTGTCCTCACAAGCACCTTTTTTTTGACTTTCCCCCAGCGCCGGCCCGCAATATGCTGAACGTCCTGGCCTGGCTCCCACTCCCAAGGTGGCAGCCAGAACAACTCTTGCTTTCTTTCAAGGTCTCTGGGAACTACTTGCATTGCCACCCAGACTTTGGGGCTGCGGGCTTTCCTGGCCACTCTATCCTCAAAAGAACCTTTTTTTCACTTTTCCCTAGCACCGGACCCCAATATGCTGAACATCCTGGCCTGGCTCCCACAGCCAAGGTGGCAGCCAGAACAACTCTTGCTTTCTTTCATGGTCTCTGGGAACTCCTTGCATTGCCACCCAGACTTTGGGGCTGCGGGCTTTCCTGGCCACTCTATCCTCAAAAGAAACTTTTTTTCACTTTTCCCCAGCACCGGCCTCCAATATGCCGAACGTCCTGGCCTGGCTCCCACAGCCAAGGTGGCAGCCAGAACAACTCTTGCTTTCTTTCAAGGTCTCTGGGAACTACTTGCATTGCCACTCAGACTTTGGGGCTACGGACTTTCCTGGACCCTCTGTCCTCACAAGCACCTTTTTTTTCACTTTTCCCCAGCACCGGCCTCAAATATGCCGAACGTCCTGGCCTGGCTCCCACAGCCAAGGTGGCAGCCAGAACAACTCTTGCTTTCTTTCATGGTCTCTGGGAACTCCTTGCATTGCCACCCAGACTTTGGGGCTGCGGGCTTTCCTGGCCACTCTGTCCTCACAAGCACCTTTTTTTCACTTTTCCCTAGCACCGGACCCCAATATGCTGAACATCCTGGCCTGGCTCCCACAGCCAAGGTGGCAGCCAGAACAACTCTTGCTTTCTTTCATGGTCTCTGGGAACTCCTTGCATTGCCACCCAGACTTTGGGGCTGCACGCTTTCCTGGCCACTCTATCCTCCAAAGAACCTTTTTTTCACTTTTCCCCAGCACCGGCCTCCAATATGCCGAACGTCCTGGCCTGGCTCCCACAGCCAAGGTGGCAGCCAGAACAACTCTTGCTTTCTTTCAAGGTCTCTGGGAACTACTTGCATTGCCACCCAGACTTTGGGGCTGCGGACTTTCCTGGACCCTCTGTCCTCACAAGCACCTTTTTTTCACTTTTCCCCAGCACCGGCCTCCAATATGCTGAACATCCTGCCCTGGCTCCCACTCCCAAGGTGGCAGCCAGAACAACTCTTGCTTTCTTTCAAGGTCTCTGGGAACTACTTGCATTGCCACCCAGACTTTGGGGCTGCGGGCTTTCCTGGCCACTCTATCCTCCAAAGAACAATTTTTTCACTTTACGCCAGCACCGGCCTCCAATATGCCGAACGTCCTGGCCTGGCTCCCACTCCCAAGGTGGCAGCCAGAACAACTCTTGCTTTCTTTCAAGGTCTCTGGGAACTACTTGCATTGCCACCCAGACTTTGGGGCTGCGGACTTTGCTGGACACTCTGTCCTCACAAGCACCTTTTTTTCACTTTTCCCCAGCACCGGACCCCAATATGCCGAACGTCCTGGCCTGGCTCCCACAGCCAAGGTGGCAGCCAGAACAACTCTTGCTTTCTTTCAAGGTCTCTGGGAACTACTTGCATTGCCACCCAGACTTTGGGGCTGCGGGCTTTCCTGGCCACTCTATCCTCAAAAGAACCTTTTTTTCACTTTTCCCTAGCACCGGACCCCAATATGCTGAACATCCTGGCCTGGCTCCCACTCCCAAGGTGGCAGACAGAACAACTCTTGCTTTCTTTCATGGTCTCTGGGAACTCCTTGCATTGCCACCCAGACTTTGGGGCTGCGGGCTTTCCTGGCCACTCTATCCTCCAAAGAACCTTTTTTCACTTTTCCCCAGCACCGGCCTCCAATATGCCGAACGTCCTGGCCTGGCTCCCACAGCCAAGGTGGCAGCCAGAACAACTCTTGCTTTCTTTCAAGGTCTCTGGGAACTACTTGCATTGCCACCCAGACTTTGGGGCTGCGGACTTTCCTGGACCCTCTGTCCTCACAAGCACCTTTTTTTCACTTTTCCCCAGAACTGGCCTCCAATATGCCGAACGTCCTGGCCTGGCTCCCACAGCCAAGGTGGCAGCCAGAACAACTCTTGCTTTCTTTCATGGTCTCTGGGAACAACTTGCATTGCCACCCAGACTTTGGGGCTGCGGGCTTTCCTGGCCACTCTGTCCTCACAAGCACCTTTTTTTTGACTTTGCCCCAGCGCCGGCCCCCAATATGCTGAACGTCCTGGCCTGGCTCCCACTCCCAAGGTGGCAGCCAGAACAACTCTTGCTTTCTTTCAAGGTCTCTGGGAACTACTTGCATTGCCACCCAGACTTTGGGGCTGCGGGCTTTCCTGGCCACTCTATCCTCAAAAGAACCATTTTTTTACTTTACCCCAGCACCGGACCCCAATATGCCGAACGTCCTGGCCTGGCTCCCACAGCCAAGGTGGCAGCCAGAACAACTCTTGCTTTCTTTCATGGTCTCTGGGAACTACTTGCATTGCCACCCAGACTTTGGGGGCTGCGGACTTTGCTGGACACTCTGTCCTCACAAGCACCTTTTTTTCACTTTTCCCCAGCACTGGCCTCCAATATGCCGAACGTCCTGGCCTGGCTCCCACAGCCAAGGTGGCAGCCAGAACAACTCTTGCTTTCTTTCAAGGTCTCTGGGAACTACTTGCATTGCCACCCAGACTTTGGGGCTGCGGGCTTTCCTGGCCACTCTCTCCTCAAAAGAAACTTTTTTTCACTTTTCCCTAGCACCGGACCCCAATATGCTGAACATCCTGGCCTGGCTCCCACTCCCAAGGTGGCAGCCAGAACAACTCTTGCTTTCTTTCATGGTCTCTGGGAACTCCTTGCATTGCCACCCAGACTTTGGGGCTGCGGGCTTTCCTGGCCACTCTATCCTCAAAAGAAACTTTTTTTCAGTTTTCCACCGCACCGGCCTCAAATATGCCGAACGTCCTGGCCTGGCTCCCACAGCCAAGGTGGCAGCCAGAACAACTCTTGCTTTCTTTCAAGGTCTCTGGGAACTACTTGCATTGCCACCCAGACTTTGGGGCTGCGGGCTTTCCTGGCCACTCTATCCTCCAAAGAACAATTTTTTCACTTTACGCCAGCACCGGCCTCCAATATGCCGAACGTCCTGGCCTGGCTCCCACAGCCAAGGTGGCAGCCAGAACAACTCTTGCTTTCTTTCAAGTCTCTGGGAACTACTTGCATTGCCACCCAGACTTTGGGGCTGCGGGCTTTCCTGGCCACTCTATCCTCAAAAGAAACTTTTTTTCACTTTTCCCTAGCACCGGACCCCAATATGCTGAACATCCTGGCCTGGCTCCCACTCCCAAGGTGGCAGCCAGAACAACTCTTGCTTTCTTTCAAGGTCTCTGGGAACTCCTTGCATTGCCACCCAGACTTTGGGGCTGCGGGCTTTCCTGGCCACTCTATCCTCAAAAGAAACTTTTTTTCAGTTTTCCACCGCACCGGCCTCAAATATGCCGAACGTCCTGGCCTGGCTCCCACTCCCAAGGTGGCAGCCAGAACAACTCTTGCTTTCTTTCAAGTCTCTGGGAACTACTTGCATTGCCACCCAGACTTTGGGGCTGCGGGCTTTGCTGGACCCTCTGTCCTCACAAGCACCTTTTTTTCACTTTTCCCCAGCACCGGCCTCCAATATGCCGAACGTCCTGGCCTGGCTCCCACAGCCAAGGTGGCAGCCAGAACAACTCTTGCTTTCTTTCAAGGTCTCTGGGAACTACTTGCATTGCCACCCAGACTTTGGGGCTGCGGGCTTTCCTGGCCACTCTATCCTCAAAAGAACCATTTTTTTACTTTACCCCAGCACCGGACCCCAATATGCCGAACGTCCTGGCCTGGCTCCCACAGCCAAGGTGGCAGCCAGAACAACTCTTGCTTTCTTTCATGGTCTCTGGAAACTACTTACATTGCCACCCAGACTTTGGGGCTGCGGACTTTGCTGGACACTCTGTCCTCACAAGCACCTTTTTTTCACTTTTCCCCAGCACTGGCCTCCAATATGCCGAACGTCCTGGCCTGGCTCCCACAGCCAAGGTGGCAGCCAGAACAACTCTTGCTTTCTTTCAAGGTCTCTGGGAACTACTTGCATTGCCACCCAGACTTTGGGGCTGCGGGCTTTCCTGGCCACTCGATCCTCAAAAGAAACTTTTTTTCAGTTTTCCACCGCACCGGCCTCAAATATGCCGAACGTCCTGGCCTGGCTCCCACAGCCAAGGTGGCAGCCAGAACAACTCTTGCTTTCTTTCAAGGTCTCTGGGAACTACTTGCATTGCCACCCAGACTTTGGGGCTGCGGGCTTTCCTGGCCACTCTATCCTCCAAAGAACAATTTTTTCACTTTACGCCAGCACCGGCCTCCAATATGCCGAACGTCCTGGCCTGGCTCCCACTCCCAAGGTGGCAGCCAGAACAACTCTTGCTTTCTTTCAAGGTCTCTGGGAACTACTTGCATTGCCACCCAGACTTTGGGGCTGCGGGCTTTCCTGGCCACTCTGTCCTCACAAGCACCTTTTTTTCACTTTTCCCCAGCACTGGCCTCCAATATGCCGAACGTCCTGGCCTGGCTCCCACAGCCAAGGTGGCAGCCAGAACAACTCTTGCTTTCTTTCAAGTCTCTGGGAACTACTTGCATTGCCACCCAGACTTTGGGGCTGCGGGCTTTCCTGGCCACTCTATCCTCAAAAGAAACTTTTTTTCACTTTTCCCTAGCACCGGACCCCAATATGCTGAACATCTTGGCCTGGCTCCCACAGCCAAGGTGGCAGCCAGAACAACTCTTGCTTTCTTTCATGGTCTCTGGGAACTCCTTGCATTGCCACCCAGACTTTGGGGCTGCGGGCTTTCCTGGCCACTCTATCCTCCAAAGAACCTTTTTTTCACTTTTCCCCAGCACCGGCCTCCAATATGCCGAACGTCCTGGCCTGGCTCCCACAGCCAAGGTGGCAGCCAGAACAACTCTTGCTTTCTTTCAAGGTCTCTGGGAACTACTTGCATTGCCACCCAGACTTTGGGGCTGCGGACTTTCCTGGACCCTCTGTCCTTACAAGCACCTTTTTTTCACTTTTCCCCAGCACCGGCCTCCAATATGCCGAACGTCCTGGCCTGGCTCCCACAGCCAAGGTGGCAGCCAGAACAACTCTTGCTTTCTTTCAAGGTCTCTGGGAACAACTTGCATTGCCACCCAGACTTTGGGGCTGCGGGCTTTCCTGGCCACTCTGTCCTCACAAGCACCTTTTTTTTGACTTTCCCCCAGCGCCGGCCCGCAATATGCTGAACGTCCTGGCCTGGCTCCCACTCCCAAGGTGGCAGCCAGAACAACTCTTGCTTTCTTTCAAGGTCTCTGGGAACTACTTGCATTGCCACCCAGACTTTGGGGCTGCGGGCTTTCCTGGCCACTCTATCCTCAAAAGAAACTTTTTTTCACTTTTCCCTAGCACCGGACCCCAATATGCTGAACATCCTGGCCTGGCTCCCACAGCCAAGGTGGCAGCCAGAACAACTCTTGCTTTCTTTCATGGTCTCTGGGAACTCCTTGCATTGCCACCCAGACTTTGGGGCTGCGGGCTTTCCTGGCCACTCTATCCTCCAAAGAAACTTTTTTTCACTTTTCCCCAGCACCGGCCTCCAATATGCCGAACGTCCTGGCCTGGCTCCCACAGCCAAGGTGGCAGCCAGAACAACTCTTGCTTTCTTTCAAGGTCTCTGGGAACTACTTGCATTGCCACTCAGACTTTGGGGCTACGGACTTTCCTGGACCCTCTGTCCTCACAAGCACCTTTTTTTTCACTTTTCCCCAGCACCGGCCTCAAATATGCCGAACGTCCTGGCCTGGCTCCCACAGCCAAGGTGGCAGCCAGAACAACTCTTGCTTTCTTTCATGGTCTCTGGGAACTCCTTGCATTGCCACCCAGACTTTGGGGCTGCGGGCTTTCCTGGCCACTCTGTCCTCACAAGCACCTTTTTTTCACTTTTCCCTAGCACCGGACCCCAATATGCTGAACATCCTGGCCTGGCTCCCACAGCCAAGGTGGCAGCCAGAACAACTCTTGCTTTCTTTCATGGTCTCTGGGAACTCCTTGCATTGCCACCCAGACTTTGGGGCTGCACGCTTTCCTGGCCACTCTATCCTCCAAAGAACCTTTTTTTCACTTTTCCCCAGCACCGGCCTCCAATATGCCGAACGTCCTGGCCTGGCTCCCACAGCCAAGGTGGCAGCCAGAACAACTCTTGCTTTCTTTCAAGGTCTCTGGGAACTACTTGCATTGCCACCCAGACTTTGGGGCTGCGGACTTTCCTGGACCCTCTGTCCTCACAAGCACCTTTTTTTCACTTTTCCCCAGCACCGGCCTCCAATATGCCGAACGTCCTGGCCTGGCTCCCACAGCCAAGGTGGCAGCCAGAACAACTCTTGCTTTCTTTCATGGTCTCTGGGAACTACTTGCATTGCCACCCAGACTTTGGGGCTGCAGGCTTTCCTGGCCACTCTATCCTCAAAAGAACCATTTTTTCACTTTCCCCCAGCACCGGCCCCCAATATGCCGAACGTCCTGGCCTGGCTCCCACAGCCAAGGTGGCAGCCAGAACAACTCTTGCTTTCTTTCATGGTCTCTGGAAACTACTTACATTGCCACCCAGACTTTGGGGCTGCGGACTTTGCTGGACACTCTGTCCTCACAAGCACCTTTTTTTCACTTTTCCCCAGCACTGGCCTCCAATATGCCGAACGTCCTGGCCTGGCTCCCACAGCCAAGGTGGCAGCCAGAACAACTCTTGCTTTCTTTCAAGGTCTCTGGGAACTACTTGCATTGCCACCCAGACTTTGGGGCTGCGGGCTTTCCTGGCCACTCTATCCTCAAAAGAAACTTTTTTTCAGTTTTCCACCGCACCGGCCTCAAATATGCCGAACGTCCTGGCCTGGCTCCCACAGCCAAGGTGGCAGCCAGAACAACTCTTGCTTTCTTTCAACGTCTCTGGGAACTACTTGCATTGCCACCCAGACTTTGGGGCTGCGGGCTTTCCTGGCCACTCTATCCTCCAAAGAACCTTTTTTTCACTTTTCCCCAGCACCGGCCTCCAATATGCCGAACGTCCTGGCCTGGCTCCCACAGCCAAGGTGGCAGCCAGAACAACTCTTGCTTTCTTTCAAGGTCTCTGGGAACTACTTGCATTGCCACCCAGACTTTGGGGCTGCGGACTTTCCTGGACCCTCTGTCCTTACAAGCACCTTTTTTTCACTTTTCCCCAGCACCGGCCTCCAATATGCCGAACGTCCTGGCCTGGCTCCCACAGCCAAGGTGGCAGCCAGAACAACTCTTGCTTTCTTTCAAGGTCTCTGGGAACAACTTGCATTGCCACCCAGACTTTGGGGCTGCGGGCTTTCCTGGCCACTCTGTCCTCACAAGCACCTTTTTTTTGACTTTCCCCCAGCGCCGGCCCGCAATATGCTGAACGTCCTGGCCTGGCTCCCACTCCCAAGGTGGCAGCCAGAACAACTCTTGCTTTCTTTCAAGGTCTCTGGGAACTACTTGCATTGCCACCCAGACTTTGGGGCTGCGGGCTTTCCTGGCCACTCTATCCTCAAAAGAACCTTTTTTTCACTTTTCCCTAGCACCGGACCCCAATATGCTGAACATCCTGGCCTGGCTCCCACAGCCAAGGTGGCAGCCAGAACAACTCTTGCTTTCTTTCATGGTCTCTGGGAACTCCTTGCATTGCCACCCAGACTTTGGGGCTGCGGGCTTTCCTGGCCACTCTATCCTCAAAAGAAACTTTTTTTCACTTTTCCCCAGCACCGGCCTCCAATATGCCGAACGTCCTGGCCTGGCTCCCACAGCCAAGGTGGCAGCCAGAACAACTCTTGCTTTCTTTCAAGGTCTCTGGGAACTACTTGCATTGCCACTCAGACTTTGGGGCTACGGACTTTCCTGGACCCTCTGTCCTCACAAGCACCTTTTTTTTCACTTTTCCCCAGCACCGGCCTCAAATATGCCGAACGTCCTGGGCTGGCTCCCACAGCCAAGGTGGCAGCCAGAACAACTCTTGCTTTCTTTCATGGTCTCTGGGAACTCCTTGCATTGCCACCCAGACTTTGGGGCTGCGGGCTTTCCTGGCCACTCTGTCCTCACAAGCACCTTTTTTTCACTTTTCCCTAGCACCGGACCCCAATATGCTGAACATCCTGGCCTGGCTCCCACAGCCAAGGTGGCAGCCAGAACAACTCTTGCTTTCTTTCATGGTCTCTGGGAACTCCTTGCATTGCCACCCAGACTTTGGGGCTGCACGCTTTCCTGGCCACTCTATCCTCCAAAGAACCTTTTTTTCACTTTTCCCCAGCACCGGCCTCCAATATGCCGAACGTCCTGGCCTGGCTCCCACAGCCAAGGTGGCAGCCAGAACAACTCTTGCTTTCTTTCAAGGTCTCTGGGAACTACTTGCATTGCCACCCAGACTTTGGGGCTGCGGACTTTCCTGGACCCTCTGTCCTCACAAGCACCTTTTTTTCACTTTTCCCCAGCACCGGCCTCCAATATGCCGAACGTCCTGGCCTGGCTCCCACAGCCAAGGTGGCAGCCAGAACAACTCTTGCTTTCTTTCATGGTCTCTGGGAACTACTTGCATTGCCACCCAGACTTTGGGGCTGCAGGCTTTCCTGGCCACTCTATCCTCAAAAGAACCATTTTTTCACTTTCCCCCAGCACCGGCCCCCAATATGCCGAACGTCCTGGCCTGGCTCCCACAGCCAAGGTGGCAGCCAGAACAACTCTTGCTTTCTTTCAAGGTCTCTGGGAACTCCTTGCATTGCCACCCAGACTTTGGGGCTGCAGGCTTTCCTGGCCACTCTATCCTCAAAAGAACCGTTTTTTCACTTTACCCCAGCACCGGCCTCAAATATGCCGAACGTCCTGGCCTGGCTCCCACTCCCAAGGTGGCAGCCAGAACAACTCTTGCTTTCTTTCAAGGTCTCTGGGAACTACTTGCATTGCCACCCAGACTTTGGGGCTACGGGCTTTCCTGGCCACTCGATCCTCAAAAGAAATTTTTTTTCACTTTTCCCCAGCACCGGACCCCAATATGCCGAACGTCCTGGCCTGGCTCCCACAGCCAAGGTGGCAGCCAGAAGAACTCTTGCTTTCTTTCATGGTCTCTGGGAACTACTTGCATTGCCACCCAGACTTTGGGGCTGCGGACTTTGCTGGACAGTCTGTCTCACAAGCACCTTTTTTTCACTTTTCCCCAGCACTGGCCTCAAATATGCCGAACGTCCTGGCCTGGCTCCCACACCCAAGGTGACAGCCAGAACAACTCTTGCTTTCTTTCAAGGTCTCTGGGAACTACTTGCATTGCCACCCAGACTTTGGGGCTGCGGGCTTTCCTGGCCACTCTATCCTCAAAAGAAACTTTTTTTCACTTTTCCCTAGCACCGGACCCCAATATGCTGAACATCCTGGCCTGGCTCCCACAGCCAAGGTGGCAGCCAGAACAACTCTTGCTTTCTTTCATGGTCTCTGGGAACTCCTTGCATTGCCACCCAGACTTTGGGGCTGCGGGCTTTCCTGGCCACTCTATCCTCCAAAGAACCTTTTTTTCACTTTTCCCCAGCACCGGCCTCCAATATGCCGAACGTCCTGGCCTGGCTCCCACAGCCAAGGTGGCAGCCAGAACAACTCTTGCTTTCTTTCAAGGTCTCTGGGAACTACTTGCATTGCCACCCAGACTTTGGGGCTGCGGGCTTTCCTGGCCACTCTGTCCTCACAAGCACCTTTTTTTCACTTTTCCCCAGCACCGGCCTCAAATATGCCAAACGTCCTGGCCTGGCTCCCACAGCCAAGGTGGCAGCCAGAACAACTCTTGCTTTCTTTCAAGGTCTCTGGGAACTACTTGCATTGCCACCCAGACTTTGGGGCTGCGGGCTTTCCTGGCCACTCTGTCCTCACAAGCACCTTTTTTTTGACTTTCCACCAGCGCCGGCCCCCAATATGCTGAACGTCCTGGCCTGGCTCCCACTCCCAAGGTTGCAGCCAGAACAACTCTTGCTTTCTTTCAAGGTCTCTGGGAACTCCTTGCATTGCCACCCAGACTTTGGGGCTGCGGACTTTGCTGGACACTCTGTCCTCACAAGCACCTTTTTTTCACTTTTCCCCAGCACTGGCCTCCAATATGCCGAACGTCCTTGCCTGGCTCCCACAGCCAAGGTGGCAGCCAGAACAACTCTTGCTTTCTTTCAAGGTCTCTAGGAACTACTTGCATTGCCACCCAGACTTTGGGGCTGCGGGCTTTCCTGGCCACTCTATCCTCAAAAGAACCTTTTTTTCACTTTTCCCTAGCACCGGACCCCAATATGCTGAACATCCTGCCCTGGCTCCCACTCCCAAGGTGGCAGCCAGAACAACTCTTGCTTTCTTTCATGGTCTCTGGGAACTCCTTGCATTGCCACCCAGACTTTGGGGCTGCGGGCTTTCCTGGCCACTCTATCCTCCAAAGAACAATTTTTTCACTTTACGCCAGCACCGGCCTCCAATATGCCGAACGTCCTGGCCTGGCTCCCACTCCCAAGGTGGCAGCCAGAACAACTCTTGCTTTCTTTCAAGGTCTCTGGGAACTACTTGCATTGCCACCCAGACTTTGGGGCTGCGGACTTTGCTGGACACTCTGTCCTCACAAGCACCTTTTTTTCACTTTTCCCCAGCACCGGACCCCAATATGCCGAACGTCCTGGCCTGGCTCCCACAGCCAAGGTGGCAGCCAGAACAACTCTTGCTTTCTTTCAAGGTCTCTGGGAACTACTTGCATTGCCACCCAGACTTTGGGGCTGCGGGCTTTCCTGGCCACTCTATCCTCAAAAGAACCTTTTTTTCACTTTTCCCTAGCACCGGACCCCAATATGCTGAACATCCTGCCCTGGCTCCCACTCCCAAGGTGGCAGCCAGAACAACTCTTGCTTTCTTTCATGGTCTCTGGGAACTCCTTGCATTGCCACCCAGACTTTGGGGCTGCGGGCTTTCCTGGCCACTCTATCCTCCAAAGAACAATTTTTTCACTTTACGCCAGCACCGGCCTCCAATATGCCGAACGTCCTGGCCTGGCTCCCACTCCCAAGGTGGCAGCCAGAACAACTCTTGCTTTCTTTCAAGGTCTCTGGGAACTACTTGCATTGCCACCCAGACTTTGGGGCTGCGGACTTTGCTGGACACTCTGTCCTCACAAGCACCTTTTTTTCACTTTTCCCCAGCACCGGACCCCAATATGCCGAACGTCCTGGCCTGGCTCCCACAGCCAAGGTGGCAGCCAGAACAACTCTTGCTTTCTTTCAAGGTCTCTGGGAACTACTTGCATTGCCACCCAGACTTTGGGGCTGCGGGCTTTCCTGGCCACTCTATCCTCAAAAGAACCTTTTTTTCACTTTTCCCTAGCACCGGACCCCAATATGCTGAACATCCTGGCCTGGCTCCCACTCCCAAGGTGGCAGACAGAACAACTCTTGCTTTCTTTCATGGTCTCTGGGAACTCCTTGCATTGCCACCCAGACTTTGGGGCTGCGGGCTTTCCTGGCCACTCTATCCTCCAAAGAACCTTTTTTTCACTTTTCCCCAGCACCGGCCTCCAATATGCCGAACGTCCTGGCCTGGCTCCCACAGCCAAGGTGGCAGCCAGAACAACTCTTGCTTTCTTTCAAGGTCTCTGGGAACTACTTGCATTGTCACCCAGACTTTGGGGCTGCGGACTTTCCTGGACCCTCTGTCCTCACAAGCACCTTTTTTTCACTTTTCCCCAGCACTGGCCTCCAATATGCCGAACGTCCTGGCCTGGCTCCCACAGCCAAGGTGGCAGCCAGAACAACTCTTGCTTTCTTTCATGGTCTCTGGGAACAACTTGCATTGCCACCCAGACTTTGGGGCTGCGGGCTTTCCTGGCCACTCTGTCCTCACAAGCACCTTTTTTTTGACTTTCCCCCAGCGCCGGCCCCCAATATGCTGAACGTCCTGGCCTGGCTCCCACAGCCAAGGTGGCAGCCAGAACAACTCTTGCTTTCTTTCAAGGTCTCTGGGAACTACTTGCATTGCCACCCAGACTTTGGGGCTGCGGGCTTTCCTGGCCACTCTATCCTCAAAAGAACCATTTTTTTACTTTACCCCAGCACCGGACCCCAATATGCCGAACGTCCTGGCCTGGCTCCCACAGCCAAGGTGGCAGCCAGAACAACTCTTGCTTTCTTTCATGGTCTCTGGGAACTACTTGCATTGCCACCCAGACTTTGGGGCTGCGGACTTTGCTGGACACTCTGTCCTCACAAGCACCTTTTTTTCACTTTTCCCCAGCACTGGCCTCCAATATGCCGAACGTCCTGGCCTGGCTCCCACAGCCAAGGTGGCAGCCAGAACAACTCTTGCTTTCTTTCAAGGTCTCTGGGAACTACTTGCATTGCCACCCAGACTTTGGGGCTGCGGGCTTTCCTGGCCACTCTCTCCTCAAAAGAAACTTTTTTTCACTTTTCCCTAGCACCGGACCCCAATATGCTGAACACACTGGCCTGGCTCCCACTCCCAAGGTGGCAGCCAGAACAACTCTTGCTTTCTTTCATGGTCTCTGGGAACTCCTTGCATTGCCACCCAGACTTTGGGGCTGCGGGCTTTCCTGGCCACTCTATCCTCAAAAGAAACTTTTTTTCAGTTTTCCACCGCACCGGCCTCAAATATGCCGAACGTCCTGGCCTGGCTCCCACAGCCAAGGTGGCAGCCAGAACAACTCTTGCTTTCTTTCAAGGTCTCTGGGAACTACTTGCATTGCCACCCAGACTTTGGGGCTGCGGGCTTTCCTGGCCACTCTATCCTCCAAAGAACAATTTTTTCACTTTACGCCAGCACCGGCCTCCAATATGCCGAACGTCCTGGCCTGGCTCCCACTCCCAAGGTGGCAGCCAGAACAACTCTTGCTTTCTTTCAAGTCTCTGGGAACTACTTGCATTGCCACCCAGACTTTGGGGCTGCGGGCTTTCCTGGCCACTCTATCCTCAAAAGAAACTTTTTTTCACTTTTCCCTAGCACCGGACCCCAATATGCTGAACATCCTGGCCTGGCTCCCACTCCCAAGGTGGCAGCCAGAACAACTCTTGCTTTCTTTCAAGGTCTCTGGGAACTCCTTGCATTGCCACCCAGACTTTGGGGCTGCGGGCTTTCCTGGCCACTCTATCCTCAAAAGAAACTTTTTTTCAGTTTTCCACCGCACCGGCCTCAAATATGCCGAACGTCCTGGCCTGGCTCCCACTCCCAAGGTGGCAGCCAGAACAACTCTTGCTTTCTTTCAAGTCTCTGGGAACTACTTGCATTGCCACCCAGACTTTGGGGCTGCGGGCTTTCCTGGCCACTCTATCCTCAAAAGAAACTTTTTTTCACTTTTCCCTAGCACCGGACCCCAATATGCTGAACATCCTGGCCTGGCTCCCACAGCCAAGGTGGCAGCCAGAACAACTCTTGCTTTCTTTCAAGGTCTCTGGGAACTACTTGCATTGCCACCCAGACTTTGGGGCTGCGGGCTTTGCTGGACCCTCTGTCCTCACAAGCACCTTTTTTTCACTTTTCCCCAGCACCGGCCTCCAATATGCCGAACGTCCTGGCCTGGCTCCCACAGCCAAGGTGGCAGCCAGAACAACTCTTGCTTTCTTTCAAGGTCTCTGGGAACTACTTGCATTGCCACCCAGACTTTGGGGCTGCGGGCTTTCCTGGCCACTCTATCCTCAAAAGAACCATTTTTTTACTTTACCCCAGCACCGGACCCCAATATGCCGAACGTCCTGGCCTGGCTCCCACAGCCAAGGTGGCAGCCAGAACAACTCTTGCTTTCTTTCATGGTCTCTGGAAACTACTTACATTGCCACCCAGACTTTGGGGCTGCGGACTTTGCTGGACACTCTGTCCTCACAAGCACCTTTTTTTCACTTTTCCCCAGCACTGGCCTCCAATATGCCGAACGTCCTGGCCTGGCTCCCACAGCCAAGGTGGCAGCCAGAACAACTCTTGCTTTCTTTCAAGGTCTCTGGGAACTACTTGCATTGCCACCCAGACTTTGGGGCTGCACGCTTTCCTGGCCACTCTATCCTCCAAAGAACCTTTTTTTCACTTTTCCCTAGCACCGGACCCCAATATGCTGAACATCCTGGCCTGGATCCCACTCCCAAGGTGGCAGCCAGAACAACTCTTGCTTTCTTTCATGGTCTCTGGGAACTCCTTGCATTGCCACCCAGACTTTGGGGCTGCGGGCTTTCCTGGCCACTCTATCCTCAAAAGAACAATTTTTTCACTTTACGCCAGCACCGGCCTCCAATATGCCGAACGTCCTGGCCTGGCTCCCACAGCCAAGGTGACAGCCAGAACAACTCTTGCTTTCTTTCAAGTCTCTGGGAACTACTTGCATTGCCACCCAGACTTTGGGGCTGCGGGCTTTCCTGGCCACTCTATCCTCAAAAGAAACTTTTTTTCACTTTTCCCTAGCACCGGACCCCAATATGCTGAACATCTTGGCCTGGCTCCCACAGCCAAGGTGGCAGCCAGAACAACTCTTGCTTTCTTTCATGGTCTCTGGGAACTCCTTGCATTGCCACCCAGACTTTGGGGCTGCGGGCTTTCCTGGCCACTCTATCCTCCAAAGAACCTTTTTTTCACTTTTCCCCAGCACCGGCCTCCAATATGCCGAACGTCCTGGCCTGGCTCCCACAGCCAAGGTGGCAGCCAGAACAACTCTTGCTTTCTTTCAAGGTCTCTGGGAACTACTTGCATTGCCACCCAGACTTTGGGGCTGCGGACTTTCCTGGACCCTCTGTCCTTACAAGCACCTTTTTTTCACTTTTCCCCAGCACCGGCCTCCAATATGCCGAACGTCCTGGCCTGGCTCCCACAGCCAAGGTGGCAGCCAGAACAACTCTTGCTTTCTTTCAAGGTCTCTGGGAACAACTTGCATTGCCACCCAGACTTTGGGGCTGCGGGCTTTCCTGGCCACTCTGTCCTCACAAGCACCTTTTTTTTGACTTTCCCCCAGCGCCGGCCCGCAATATGCTGAACGTCCTGGCCTGGCTCCCACTCCCAAGGTGGCAGCCAGAACAACTCTTGCTTTCTTTCAAGGTCTCTGGGAACTACTTGCATTGCCACCCAGACTTTGGGGCTGCGGGCTTTCCTGGCCACTCTATCCTCAAAAGAAACTTTTTTTCACTTTTCCCTAGCACCGGACCCCAATATGCTGAACATCCTGGCCTGGCTCCCACAGCCAAGGTGGCAGCCAGAACAACTCTTGCTTTCTTTCATGGTCTCTGGGAACTCCTTGCATTGCCACCCAGACTTTGGGGCTGCGGGCTTTCCTGGCCACTCTATCCTCCAAAGAAACTTTTTTTCACTTTTCCCCAGCACCGGCCTCCAATATGCCGAACGTCCTGGCCTGGCTCCCACAGCCAAGGTGGCAGCCAGAACAACTCTTGCTTTCTTTCAAGGTCTCTGGGAACTACTTGCATTGCCACTCAGACTTTGGGGCTACGGACTTTCCTGGACCCTCTGTCCTCACAAGCACCTTTTTTTTCACTTTTCCCCAGCACCGGCCTCAAATATGCCGAACGTCCTGGCCTGGCTCCCACAGCCAAGGTGGCAGCCAGAACAACTCTTGCTTTCTTTCATGGTCTCTGGGAACTCCTTGCATTGCCACCCAGACTTTGGGGCTGCGGGCTTTCCTGGCCACTCTGTCCTCACAAGCACCTTTTTTTCACTTTTCCCTAGCACCGGACCCCAATATGCTGAACATCCTGGCCTGGCTCCCACAGCCAAGGTGGCAGCCAGAACAACTCTTGCTTTCTTTCATGGTCTCTGGGAACTCCTTGCATTGCCACCCAGACTTTGGGGCTGCACGCTTTCCTGGCCACTCTATCCTCCAAAGAACCTTTTTTTCACTTTTCCCCAGCACCGGCCTCCAATATGCCGAACGTCCTGGCCTGGCTCCCACAGCCAAGGTGGCAGCCAGAACAACTCTTGCTTTCTTTCAAGGTCTCTGGGAACTACTTGCATTGCCACCCAGACTTTGGGGCTGCGGACTTTCCTGGACCCTCTGTCCTCACAAGCACCTTTTTTTCACTTTTCCCCAGCACCGGCCTCCAATATGCCGAACGTCCTGGCCTGGCTCCCACAGCCAAGGTGGCAGCCAGAACAACTCTTGCTTTCTTTCATGGTCTCTGGGAACTACTTGCATTGCCACCCAGACTTTGGGGCTGCAGGCTTTCCTGGCCACTCTATCCTCAAAAGAACCATTTTTTCACTTTCCCCCAGCACCGGCCCCCAATATGCCGAACGTCCTGGCCTGGCTCCCACAGCCAAGGTGGCAGCCAGAACAACTCTTGCTTTCTTTCATGGTCTCTGGAAACTACTTACATTGCCACCCAGACTTTGGGGCTGCGGACTTTGCTGGACACTCTGTCCTCACAAGCACCTTTTTTTCACTTTTCCCCAGCACTGGCCTCCAATATGCCGAACGTCCTGGCCTGGCTCCCACAGCCAAGGTGGCAGCCAGAACAACTCTTGCTTTCTTTCAAGGTCTCTGGGAACTACTTGCATTGCCACCCAGACTTTGGGGCTGCGGGCTTTCCTGGCCACTCTATCCTCAAAAGAAACTTTTTTTCAGTTTTCCACCGCACCGGCCTCAAATATGCCGAACGTCCTGGCCTGGCTCCCACAGCCAAGGTGGCAGCCAGAACAACTCTTGCTTTCTTTCAACGTCTCTGGGAACTACTTGCATTGCCACCCAGACTTTGGGGCTGCGGGCTTTCCTGGCCACTCTATCCTCCAAAGAACCTTTTTTTCACTTTTCCCCAGCACCGGCCTCCAATATGCCGAACGTCCTGGCCTGGCTCCCACAGCCAAGGTGGCAGCCAGAACAACTCTTGCTTTCTTTCAAGGTCTCTGGGAACTACTTGCATTGCCACCCAGACTTTGGGGCTGCGGACTTTCCTGGACCCTCTGTCCTTACAAGCACCTTTTTTTCACTTTTCCCCAGCACCGGCCTCCAATATGCCGAACGTCCTGGCCTGGCTCCCACAGCCAAGGTGGCAGCCAGAACAACTCTTGCTTTCTTTCAAGGTCTCTGGGAACAACTTGCATTGCCACCCAGACTTTGGGGCTGCGGGCTTTCCTGGCCACTCTGTCCTCACAAGCACCTTTTTTTTGACTTTCCCCCAGCGCCGGCCCGCAATATGCTGAACGTCCTGGCCTGGCTCCCACTCCCAAGGTGGCAGCCAGAACAACTCTTGCTTTCTTTCAAGGTCTCTGGGAACTACTTGCATTGCCACCCAGACTTTGGGGCTGCGGGCTTTCCTGGCCACTCTATCCTCAAAAGAACCTTTTTTTCACTTTTCCCTAGCACCGGACCCCAATATGCTGAACATCCTGGCCTGGCTCCCACAGCCAAGGTGGCAGCCAGAACAACTCTTGCTTTCTTTCATGGTCTCTGGGAACTCCTTGCATTGCCACCCAGACTTTGGGGCTGCGGGCTTTCCTGGCCACTCTATCCTCAAAAGAAACTTTTTTTCACTTTTCCCCAGCACCGGCCTCCAATATGCCGAACGTCCTGGCCTGGCTCCCACAGCCAAGGTGGCAGCCAGAACAACTCTTGCTTTCTTTCAAGGTCTCTGGGAACTACTTGCATTGCCACTCAGACTTTGGGGCTACGGACTTTCCTGGACCCTCTGTCCTCACAAGCACCTTTTTTTTCACTTTTCCCCAGCACCGGCCTCAAATATGCCGAACGTCCTGGGCTGGCTCCCACAGCCAAGGTGGCAGCCAGAACAACTCTTGCTTTCTTTCATGGTCTCTGGGAACTCCTTGCATTGCCACCCAGACTTTGGGGCTGCGGGCTTTCCTGGCCACTCTGTCCTCACAAGCACCTTTTTTTCACTTTTCCCTAGCACCGGACCCCAATATGCTGAACATCCTGGCCTGGCTCCCACAGCCAAGGTGGCAGCCAGAACAACTCTTGCTTTCTTTCATGGTCTCTGGGAACTCCTTGCATTGCCACCCAGACTTTGGGGCTGCACGCTTTCCTGGCCACTCTATCCTCCAAAGAACCTTTTTTTCACTTTTCCCCAGCACCGGCCTCCAATATGCCGAACGTCCTGGCCTGGCTCCCACAGCCAAGGTGGCAGCCAGAACAACTCTTGCTTTCTTTCAAGGTCTCTGGGAACTACTTGCATTGCCACCCAGACTTTGGGGCTGCGGACTTTCCTGGACCCTCTGTCCTCACAAGCACCTTTTTTTCACTTTTCCCCAGCACCGGCCTCCAATATGCCGAACGTCCTGGCCTGGCTCCCACAGCCAAGGTGGCAGCCAGAACAACTCTTGCTTTCTTTCATGGTCTCTGGGAACTACTTGCATTGCCACCCAGACTTTGGGGCTGCAGGCTTTCCTGGCCACTCTATCCTCAAAAGAACCATTTTTTCACTTTCCCCCAGCACCGGCCCCCAATATGCCGAACGTCCTGGCCTGGCTCCCACAGCCAAGGTGGCAGCCAGAACAACTCTTGCTTTCTTTCAAGGTCTCTGGGAACTCCTTGCATTGCCACCCAGACTTTGGGGCTGCAGGCTTTCCTGGCCACTCTATCCTCAAAAGAACCGTTTTTTCACTTTACCCCAGCACCGGCCTCAAATATGCCGAACGTCCTGGCCTGGCTCCCACTCCCAAGGTGGCAGCCAGAACAACTCTTGCTTTCTTTCAAGGTCTCTGGGAACTACTTGCATTGCCACCCAGACTTTGGGGCTACGGGCTTTCCTGGCCACTCGATCCTCAAAAGAAATTTTTTTTCACTTTTCCCCAGCACCGGACCCCAATATGCCGAACGTCCTGGCCTGGCTCCCACAGCCAAGGTGGCAGCCAGAAGAACTCTTGCTTTCTTTCATGGTCTCTGGGAACTACTTGCATTGCCACCCAGACTTTGGGGCTGCGGACTTTGCTGGACAGTCTGTCTCACAAGCACCTTTTTTTCACTTTTCCCCAGCACTGGCCTCAAATATGCCGAACGTCCTGGCCTGGCTCCCACACCCAAGGTGACAGCCAGAACAACTCTTGCTTTCTTTCAAGGTCTCTGGGAACTACTTGCATTGCCACCCAGACTTTGGGGCTGCGGGCTTTCCTGGCCACTCTATCCTCAAAAGAAACTTTTTTTCACTTTTCCCTAGCACCGGACCCCAATATGCTGAACATCCTGGCCTGGCTCCCACAGCCAAGGTGGCAGCCAGAACAACTCTTGCTTTCTTTCATGGTCTCTGGGAACTCCTTGCATTGCCACCCAGACTTTGGGGCTGCGGGCTTTCCTGGCCACTCTATCCTCCAAAGAACCTTTTTTTCACTTTTCCCCAGCACCGGCCTCCAATATGCCGAACGTCCTGGCCTGGCTCCCACAGCCAAGGTGGCAGCCAGAACAACTCTTGCTTTCTTTCAAGGTCTCTGGGAACTACTTGCATTGCCACCCAGACTTTGGGGCTGCGGGCTTTCCTGGCCACTCTGTCCTCACAAGCACCTTTTTTTCACTTTTCCCCAGCACCGGCCTCAAATATGCCAAACGTCCTGGCCTGGCTCCCACAGCCAAGGTGGCAGCCAGAACAACTCTTGCTTTCTTTCAAGGTCTCTGGGAACTACTTGCATTGCCACCCAGACTTTGGGGCTGCGGGCTTTCCTGGCCACTCTGTCCTCACAAGCACCTTTTTTTTGACTTTCCACCAGCGCCGGCCCCCAATATGCTGAACGTCCTGGCCTGGCTCCCACTCCCAAGGTTGCAGCCAGAACAACTCTTGCTTTCTTTCAAGGTCTCTGGGAACTCCTTGCATTGCCACCCAGACTTTGGGGCTGCGGACTTTGCTGGACACTCTGTCCTCACAAGCACCTTTTTTTCACTTTTCCCCAGCACTGGCCTCCAATATGCCGAACGTCCTTGCCTGGCTCCCACAGCCAAGGTGGCAGCCAGAACAACTCTTGCTTTCTTTCAAGGTCTCTAGGAACTACTTGCATTGCCACCCAGACTTTGGGGCTGCGGGCTTTCCTGGCCACTCTATCCTCAAAAGAACCTTTTTTTCACTTTTCCCTAGCACCGGACCCCAATATGCTGAACATCCTGCCCTGGCTCCCACTCCCAAGGTGGCAGCCAGAACAACTCTTGCTTTCTTTCATGGTCTCTGGGAACTCCTTGCATTGCCACCCAGACTTTGGGGCTGCGGGCTTTCCTGGCCACTCTATCCTCCAAAGAACAATTTTTTCACTTTACGCCAGCACCGGCCTCCAATATGCCGAACGTCCTGGCCTGGCTCCCACTCCCAAGGTGGCAGCCAGAACAACTCTTGCTTTCTTTCAAGGTCTCTGGGAACTACTTGCATTGCCACCCAGACTTTGGGGCTGCGGACTTTGCTGGACACTCTGTCCTCACAAGCACCTTTTTTTCACTTTTCCCCAGCACCGGACCCCAATATGCCGAACGTCCTGGCCTGGCTCCCACAGCCAAGGTGGCAGCCAGAACAACTCTTGCTTTCTTTCAAGGTCTCTGGGAACTACTTGCATTGCCACCCAGACTTTGGGGCTGCGGGCTTTCCTGGCCACTCTATCCTCAAAAGAACCTTTTTTTCACTTTTCCCTAGCACCGGACCCCAATATGCTGAACATCCTGGCCTGGCTCCCACTCCCAAGGTGGCAGACAGAACAACTCTTGCTTTCTTTCATGGTCTCTGGGAACTCCTTGCATTGCCACCCAGACTTTGGGGCTGCGGGCTTTCCTGGCCACTCTATCCTCCAAAGAACCTTTTTTTCACTTTTCCCCAGCACCGGCCTCCAATATGCCGAACGTCCTGGCCTGGCTCCCACAGCCAAGGTGGCAGCCAGAACAACTCTTGCTTTCTTTCAAGGTCTCTGGGAACTACTTGCATTGTCACCCAGACTTTGGGGCTGCGGACTTTCCTGGACCCTCTGTCCTCACAAGCACCTTTTTTTCACTTTTCCCCAGCACTGGCCTCCAATATGCCGAACGTCCTGGCCTGGCTCCCACAGCCAAGGTGGCAGCCAGAACAACTCTTGCTTTCTTTCATGGTCTCTGGGAACAACTTGCATTGCCACCCAGACTTTGGGGCTGCGGGCTTTCCTGGCCACTCTGTCCTCACAAGCACCTTTTTTTTGACTTTCCCCCAGCGCCGGCCCCCAATATGCTGAACGTCCTGGCCTGGCTCCCACAGCCAAGGTGGCAGCCAGAACAACTCTTGCTTTCTTTCAAGGTCTCTGGGAACTACTTGCATTGCCACCCAGACTTTGGGGCTGCGGGCTTTCCTGGCCACTCTATCCTCAAAAGAACCATTTTTTTACTTTACCCCAGCACCGGACCCCAATATGCCGAACGTCCTGGCCTGGCTCCCACAGCCAAGGTGGCAGCCAGAACAACTCTTGCTTTCTTTCATGGTCTCTGGGAACTACTTGCATTGCCACCCAGACTTTGGGGCTGCGGACTTTGCTGGACACTCTGTCCTCACAAGCACCTTTTTTTCACTTTTCCCCAGCACTGGCCTCCAATATGCCGAACGTCCTGGCCTGGCTCCCACAGCCAAGGTGGCAGCCAGAACAACTCTTGCTTTCTTTCAAGGTCTCTGGGAACTACTTGCATTGCCACCCAGACTTTGGGGCTGCGGGCTTTCCTGGCCACTCTCTCCTCAAAAGAAACTTTTTTTCACTTTTCCCTAGCACCGGACCCCAATATGCTGAACACACTGGCCTGGCTCCCACTCCCAAGGTGGCAGCCAGAACAACTCTTGCTTTCTTTCATGGTCTCTGGGAACTCCTTGCATTGCCACCCAGACTTTGGGGCTGCGGGCTTTCCTGGCCACTCTATCCTCAAAAGAAACTTTTTTTCAGTTTTCCACCGCACCGGCCTCAAATATGCCGAACGTCCTGGCCTGGCTCCCACAGCCAAGGTGGCAGCCAGAACAACTCTTGCTTTCTTTCAAGGTCTCTGGGAACTACTTGCATTGCCACCCAGACTTTGGGGCTGCGGGCTTTCCTGGCCACTCTATCCTCCAAAGAACAATTTTTTCACTTTACGCCAGCACCGGCCTCCAATATGCCGAACGTCCTGGCCTGGCTCCCACTCCCAAGGTGGCAGCCAGAACAACTCTTGCTTTCTTTCAAGTCTCTGGGAACTACTTGCATTGCCACCCAGACTTTGGGGCTGCGGGCTTTCCTGGCCACTCTATCCTCAAAAGAAACTTTTTTTCACTTTTCCCTAGCACCGGACCCCAATATGCTGAACATCCTGGCCTGGCTCCCACTCCCAAGGTGGCAGCCAGAACAACTCTTGCTTTCTTTCAAGGTCTCTGGGAACTCCTTGCATTGCCACCCAGACTTTGGGGCTGCGGGCTTTCCTGGCCACTCTATCCTCAAAAGAAACTTTTTTTCAGTTTTCCACCGCACCGGCCTCAAATATGCCGAACGTCCTGGCCTGGCTCCCACTCCCAAGGTGGCAGCCAGAACAACTCTTGCTTTCTTTCAAGTCTCTGGGAACTACTTGCATTGCCACCCAGACTTTGGGGCTGCGGGCTTTCCTGGCCACTCTATCCTCAAAAGAAACTTTTTTTCACTTTTCCCTAGCACCGGACCCCAATATGCTGAACATCCTGGCCTGGCTCCCACAGCCAAGGTGGCAGCCAGAACAACTCTTGCTTTCTTTCAAGGTCTCTGGGAACTACTTGCATTGCCACCCAGACTTTGGGGCTGCGGGCTTTGCTGGACCCTCTGTCCTCACAAGCACCTTTTTTTCACTTTTCCCCAGCACCGGCCTCCAATATGCCGAACGTCCTGGCCTGGCTCCCACAGCCAAGGTGGCAGCCAGAACAACTCTTGCTTTCTTTCAAGGTCTCTGGGAACTACTTGCATTGCCACCCAGACTTTGGGGCTGCGGGCTTTCCTGGCCACTCTATCCTCAAAAGAACCATTTTTTTACTTTACCCCAGCACCGGACCCCAATATGCCGAACGTCCTGGCCTGGCTCCCACAGCCAAGGTGGCAGCCAGAACAACTCTTGCTTTCTTTCAAGGTCTCTGGGAACTACTTGCATTGCCACCCAGACTTTGGGGCTGCACGCTTTCCTGGCCACTCTATCCTCCAAAGAACCTTTTTTTCACTTTTCCCTAGCACCGGACCCCAATATGCTGAACATCCTGGCCTGGATCCCACTCCCAAGGTGGCAGCCAGAACAACTCTTGCTTTCTTTCATGGTCTCTGGGAACTCCTTGCATTGCCACCCAGACTTTGGGGCTGCGGGCTTTCCTGGCCACTCTATCCTCAAAAGAACAATTTTTTCACTTTACGCCAGCACCGGCCTCCAATATGCCGAACGTCCTGGCCTGGCTCCCACTCCCAAGGTGGCAGCCAGAACAACTCTTGCTTTCTTTCAAGGTCTCTGGGAACTACTTGCATTGCCACCCAGACTTTGGGGCTGCGGGCTTTCCTGGCCACTCTGTCCTCACAAGCACCTTTTTTTCACTTTTCCCCAGCACTGGCCTCCAATATGCCGAACGTCCTGGCCTGGCTCCCACAGCCAAGGTGACAGCCAGAACAACTCTTGCTTTCTTTCAAGTCTCTGGGAACTACTTGCATTGCCACCCAGACTTTGGGGCTGCGGGCTTTCCTGGCCACTCTATCCTCAAAAGAAACTTTTTTTCACTTTTCCCTAGCACCGGACCCCAATATGCTGAACATCTTGGCCTGGCTCCCACAGCCAAGGTGGCAGCCAGAACAACTCTTGCTTTCTTTCATGGTCTCTGGGAACTCCTTGCATTGCCACCCAGACTTTGGGGCTGCGGGCTTTCCTGGCCACTCTATCCTCCAAAGAACCTTTTTTTCACTTTTCCCCAGCACCGGCCTCCAATATGCCGAACGTCCTGGCCTGGCTCCCACAGCCAAGGTTGCAGCCAGAACAACTCTTGCTTTCTTTCAAGGTCTCTGGGAACTACTTGCATTGCCACCCAGACTTTGGGGCTGCGGACTTTCCTGGACCCTCTGTCCTCACAAGCACCTTTTTTTCACTTTTCCCCAGCACCGGCCTCCAATATGCCGAACGTCCTGGCCTGGCTCCCACAGCCAAGGTGGCAGCCAGAACAACTCTTGCTTTCTTTCATGGTCTCTGGGAACTACTTGCATTGCCACCCAGACTTTGGGGCTGCGGACTTTGCTGGACCCTCTGTCCTCACAAGGACCTTTTTTTCACTTTTCCCCAGCACTGGCCTCCAATATGCCGAACGTCCTGGCCTGGCTCCCACAGCCAAGGTGGCAGCCAGAACAACTCTTGCTTTCTTTCAAGGTCTCTGGGAACTCCTTGCATTGCCACCCAGACTTTGGGGCTGCGGGCTTTCCTGGCCACTCTATCCTCAAAAGAAACTTTTTTTCACTTTTCCCTAGCACCGGACCCCAATATGCTGAACATCCTGGCCTGGCTCCCACTCCCAAGGTGGCAGCCAGAACAACTCTTGCTTTCTTTCAAGGTCTCTGGGAACTCCTTGCATTGCCACCCAGACTTTGGGGCTGCGGGCTTTCCTGGCCACTCTATCCTCAAAAGAAACTTTTTTTCACTTTTCCCTAGCACCGGACCCCAATATGCTGAACATCCTGGCCTGGCTCCCACTCCCAAGGTGGCAGCCAGAACAACTCTTGCTTTCTTTCAAGGTCTCTGGGAACTCCTTGCATTGCCACCCAGACTTTGGGGCTGCGGGCTTTCCTGGCCACTCTCTCCTCAAAAGAAACTTTTTTTCAGTTTTCCACCGCACCGGCCTCCAATATGCCGAACGTCCTGGCCTGGCTCCCACAGCCAAGGTGGCAGCCAGAACAACTCTTGCTTTCTTTCAAGGTCTCTGGGAACTACTTGCATTGCCACCCAGACTTTGGGGCTGCGGGCTTTCCTGGCCACTCTATCCTCCAAAGAACAATTTTTTCACTTTACGCCAGCACCGGCCTCCAATATGCCGAACGTCCTGGCCTGGCTCCCACTCCCAAGGTGGCAGCCAGAACAACTCTTGCTTTCTTTCAAGTCTCTGGGAACTACTTGCATTGCCACCCAGACTTTGGGGCTGCGGGCTTTCCTGGCCACTCTATCCTCAAAAGAAACTTTTTTTCACTTTTCCCTAGCACCGGACCCCAATATGCTGAACATCCTGGCCTGGCTCCCACTCCCAAGGTGGCAGCCAGAACAACTCTTGCTTTCTTTCAAGGTCTCTGGGAACTCCTTGCATTGCCACCCAGACTTTGGGGCTGCGGGCTTTCCTGGCCACTCTATCCTCAAAATAAACTTTTTTTCAGTTTTCCACCGCACCGGACCCCAATATGCTGAACGTCGTGGCCTGGCTCCCACTCCCAAGGTGGCAGCCAGAACAACTCTTGCTTTCTTTCAAGGTCTCTGGGAACTCCTTGCATTGCCACCCAGACTTTGGGGCTGCGGGCTTTGCTGGACCCTCTGTCCTCACAAGCACCTTTTTTTCACTTTTCCCCAGCACCGGACCCCAATATGCTGAACGTCCTGGCCTGGCTCCCACAGCCAAGGTGGCAGCCAGAACAACTCTTGCTTTCTTTCAAGTCTCTGGGAACTACTTGCATTGCCACCCAGACTTTGGGGCTGCGGGCTTTCCTGGCCACTCTCTCCTCCAAAGAACCTTTTTTTCACTTTACCCCAGCACTGGCCTCCAATATGCCGAACGTCCTGGCCTGGCTCCCACAGCCAAGGTGGCAGCCAGAACAACTCTTGCTTTCTTTCAAGGTCTCTGGGAACTACTTGCATTGCCACCCAGACTTTGGGGCTGCGGACTTTGCTGGACCCTCTGTCCTCACAAGCACCTTTTTTTCACTTTTCCCCAGCACCGGCCTCCAATATGCCGAACGTCCTGGCCTGGCTCCCACAGCCAAGGTGGCAGCCAGAACAACTCTTGCTTTCTTTCAAGGTCTCTGGGAACTACTTGCATTGCCACCCAGACTTTGGGGCTGCGGACTTTGCTGGACACTCTGTCCTCACAAGCACCTTTTTTTTGACTTTCCCCCAGCACCGGCCTCCAATATGCCGAACGTCCTGGCCTGGCTCCCACTCCCAAGGTGCCAGCCAGAACAACTCTTGCTTTCTTTCATGGTCTCTGGGAACTACTTGCATTGCCACCCAGACTTTGGGGCTGCGGGCTTTCCTGGCCACTCTATCCTCCAAAGAACCTTTTTTTCACTTTACCCCAGCACTGGCCTCCAATATGCCGAACGTCCTGGCCTGGCTCCCACTCCCAAGGTGGCAGCCAGAACAACTCTTGCTTTCTTTCAAGGTCTCTGGGAACTACTTGCATTGCCACCCAGACTTTGGGGCTGCGGGCTTTCCTGGACCCTCTGTCCTCACAAGCACCTTTTTTTCACTTTACGCCAGCACCGGCCTCCAATATGCCGAACGTCCTGGCCTGGCTCCCACTCCCAAGGTGGCAGCCAGAACAACTCTTGCTTTCTTTCATGGTCTCTGGGAACTCCTTGCATTGCCACCCAGACTTTGGGGCCAAGGGCTTTCCTGGCCACTCTATCCTCCAAAGAACCTTTTTTTCACTTTTCCCCAGCACCGGACCCCAACATGCCAAACGTCCTGGCCTGGCTCCCACAGCCAAGGTGGCAGCCTGAACTACTCTTGCTTTCTTTCATGGTCTCTGGGAACTACTTGCATTGCCACCCAGACTTTGGGGCTGCGGGCTTTCCTGGCCACTCGATCCACAAAACCACCTTTTTATCACTTTTCCCCAGCACCGGACCCCAATATGCTGAACATCCTGACCTGGCTCCTATCCCAAGGTGGCAGCCAGAACAACTCTTGCTTTCTTTCAAGGTCTCTGGGAACTCCTTGCATTGCCACCCAGACTTTGGGGCTGCGGGCTTTCCTGGCCACTCTCTCCTCCAAAGAACCTTTTTTTCACTTTACCCCAGCACTGGCCTCCAATATGCCGAACGTCCTGGCCTGGCTCCCACACCCAAGGTAGCAGCCAGAACACATCTTGCTATCTTTCAAGGTCTCTGGGAACTCCTTGCATTGCCACCCAGACTTTGGGGCTGCGGGCTTTCCTGGCCACTCTATCCTCCAAAGAACCTTTTTTTCACTTTCCCCCAGCACCGGACCCCAATATGCCGAACGTCCTGGCCTGGCTCCCACAGCCAAGGTGGCAGCCAGAACAACTCTTGCTTTCTTTCAAGGTCTCTGGGAACTACTTGCATTGCCACCCAGACTTTGGGGCTGCGGACTTTCCTGGACCCTCTGTCCTCACAAGCACCTTTTTTTCACTTTTCCCCAGCACCGGCCTCCAATATGCCGAACGTCCTGGCCTGGCTCCCACAGCCAAGGTGGCAGCCAGAACAACTCTTGCTTTCTTTCAAGGTCTCTGGGAACTACTTGCATTGCCACCCAGACTTTGGGGCTGCGGACTTTGCTGGACACTCTGTCCTCACAAGCACCTTTTTTTTGACTTTCCCCCAGCACCGGCCTCCAATATGCCGAACGTCCTGGCCTGGCTCCCACAGCCAAGGTGGCAGCCAGAACAACTCTTGCTTTCTTTCAAGGTCTCTGGGAACTCCTTGCATTGCCACCCAGACTTTGGGGCTGCGGGCTTTTCTGGACCCTCTGTCCTCACAAGCACCTTTTTTTCACTTTTCCCCAGCACCGGACCCCAATATGCCGAACGTCCTGGCCTGGCTCCCACAGCCAAGGAGGCAGCCAGAACAACTCTTGCTTTCTTTCAAGGTCTCTGGGAACTCCTTGCATTGCCACCCAGACTTTGGGGCTGCGGGCTTTCCTGGCCACTCTATCCTCAAAAGAAACTTTTTTTCACTTTTCCCCAGCACCGGCCTCCAATATGCCGAACGTCCTGGCCTGGCTCCCACAGCCAAGGTGGCAGCCAGAACAACTCTTGCTTTCTTTCATGGTCTCTGGGAACTACTTGCATTGCCACCCAGACTTTGGGGCTGCGGGCTTTCCTGGACCCTCTGTGCTCACAAGCACCTTTTTTTTCACTTTTCCCCAGCACCGGACCCCAATATGCCGAACGTCCTGGCCTGGCTCCCACAGCCAAGGTGGCAGCCAGAACAACTCTTGCTTTCTTTCAAGGTCTCTGGGAACTACTTGCATTGCCACCCAGACTTTGGGGCTGCGGACTTTCCTGGACCCTCTGTCCTCACAAGCACCTTTTTTTCACTTTTCCCCAGCACCGGCCTCCAATATGCTGAACGTCCTGGCCTGGCTCCCACAGCCAAGGTGGCAGCCAGAACAACTCTTGCTTTCTTTCAAGGTCTCTGGGAACTACTTGCATTGCCACCCTGACTTTGGGGCTGCGGGCTTTGCTGGACCCTCTGTCCTCACAAGCACCTTTTTTTCACTTTTCCCCAGCACTGGCCTCCAATATGCCGAACGTCCTGGCCTGGCTCCCACAGCCAAGGTGGCAGCCAGAACAACTCTTGCTTTCTTTCATGGTCTCTGGGAACTCCTTGCATTGCCACCCAGACTTTGGGGCTGCGGGCTTTCCTGGCCACTCTGTCCTCCAAAGAACCTTTTTTTCACTTTTCCACAGCACCGGCCTCAAATATGCCGAACATCCTGGCCTGGCTCCCACAGCCAAGGTGGCAGCCAGAACAACTCTTGCTTTCTTTCAAGGTCTCTGGGAACTACTTGCATTGCCACCCAGACTTTGGGGCTGCGGGCTTTCCTGGACCCTCTGTCCTCACAAGCACCTTTTTTTCACTTTACCCCAGCACCGGACGCCAATATGCCGAACGTCCTGGCCTGGCTCCCACAGCCAAGGAGGCAGCCAGAACAACTCTTGCTTTCTTTCAAGGTCTCTGGGAACTCCTTGCATTGCCACCCAGACTTTGGGGCTGCGGGCTTTCCTGGCCACTCTATCCTCCAAAGAACCTTTTTTTCACTTTTCCCCAGCACTGGCCTCCAATATGCCGAACGTCCTGGCCTGGCTCCCACAGCCAAGGTGGCAGCCAGAACAACTCTTGCTTTCTTTCAAGGTGTCTGGGAACTACTTGCATTGCCACCCAGACTTTGGGGCTGCGGGCTTTCCTGGCCACTCGATCCACAAAACCACCTTTTTATCACTTTTCCCCAGCACCGGACCCCAATATGCTGAACATCCTGACCTGGCTCCTATCCCAAGGTGGCAGCCAGAACAACTCTTGCTTTCTTTCAAGGTCTCTGGGAACTCCTTGCATTGCCACCCAGACTTTGGGGCTGCGGGCTTTCCTGGCCACTCTCTCCTCCAAAGAACCTTTTTTTCACTTTACCCCAGCACTGGCCTCCAATATGCCGAACGTCCTGGCCTGGCTCCCACACCCAAGGTAGCAGCCAGAACACATCTTGCTATCTTTCAAGGTCTCTGGGAACTCCTTGCATTGCCACCCAGACTTTGGGGCTGCGGGCTTTCCTGGCCACTCTATCCTCCAAAGAACCTTTTTTTCACTTTCCCCCAGCACCGGACCCCAATATGCCGAACGTCCTGGCCTGGCTCCCACAGCCAAGGTGGCAGCCAGAACAACTCTTGCTTTCTTTCAAGGTCTCTGGGAACTACTTGCATTGCCACCCAGACTTTGGGGCTGCGGACTTTCCTGGACCCTCTGTCCTCACAAGCACCTTTTTTTCACTTTTCCCCAGCACCGGCCTCCAATATGCCGAACGTCCTGGCCTGGCTCCCACAGCCAAGGTGGCAGCCAGAACAACTCTTGCTTTCTTTCAAGGTCTCTGGGAACTACTTGCATTGCCACCCAGACTTTGGGGCTGCGGACTTTGCTGGACCCTCTGTCCTCACAAGCACCTTTTTTTTGACTTTCCCCCAGCACCGGCCTCCAATATGCCGAACGTCCTGGCCTGGCTCCCACAGCCAAGGTGGCAGCCAGAACAACTCTTGCTTTCTTTCAAGGTCTCTGGGAACTCCTTGCATTGCCACCCAGACTTTGGGGCTGCGGGCTTTTCTGGACCCTCTGTCCTCACAAGCACCTTTTTTTCACTTTTCCCCAGCACCGGACCCCAATATGCCGAACGTCCTGGCCTGGCTCCCACAGCCAAGGAGGCAGCCAGAACAACTCTTGCTTTCTTTCAAGGTCTCTGGGAACTCCTTGCATTGCCACCCAGACTTTGGGGCTGCGGGCTTTCCTGGCCACTCTATCCTCAAAAGAAACTTTTTTTCACTTTACCCCAGCACCGGACGCCAATATGCTGAACGTCCTGGCCTGGCTCCCACAGCCAAGGTGGCAGCCAGAACAACTCTTGCTTTCTTTCAAGGTCTCTGGGAACTACTTGCATTGCCACCCAGACTTTGGGGCTGCGGGCTTTGCTGGACCCTCTGTCCTCACAAGCACCTTTTTTTCACTTTTCCCCAGCACTGGCCTCCAATATGCCGAACGTCCTGGCCTGGCTCCCACAGCCAAGGTGGCAGCCAGAACAACTCTTGCTTTCTTTCATGGTCTCTGGGAACTCCTTGCATTGCCACCCAGACTTTGGGGCTGCGGGCTTTCCTGGCCACTCTATCCTCAAAATAAACTTTTTTTCACTTTTCCCCAGCACCGGCCTCCAATATGCCGAACGTCCTGGCCTGGCTCCCACAGCCAAGGTGGCAGCCAGAACAACTCTTGCTTTCTTTCATGGTCTCTGGGAACTACTTGCATTGCCACCCAGACTTTGGGGCTGCGGGCTTTCCTGGACCCTCTGTGCTCACAAGCACCTTTTTTTTCACTTTTCCCCAGCACCGGACCCCAATATGCCGAACGTCCTGGCCTGGCTCCCACAGCCAAGGTGGCAGCCAGAACAACTCTTGCTTTCTTTCAAGGTCTCTGGGAACTACTTGCATTGCCACCCAGACTTTGGGGCTGCGGACTTTCCTGGACCCTCTGTCCTCACAAGCACCTTTTTTTCACTTTTCCCCAGCACCGGCCTCCAATATGCTGAACGTCCTGGCCTGGCTCCCACAGCCAAGGTGGCAGCCAGAACAACTCTTGCTTTCTTTCAAGGTCTCTGGGAACTACTTGCATTGCCACCCTGACTTTGGGGCTGCGGGCTTTGCTGGACCCTCTGTCCTCACAAGCACCTTTTTTTCACTTTTCCCCAGCACTGGCCTCCAATATGCCGAACGTCCTGGCCTGGCTCCCACAGCCAAGGTGGCAGCCAGAACAACTCTTGCTTTCTTTCATGGTCTCTGGGAACTCCTTGCATTGCCACCCAGACTTTGGGGCTGCGGGCTTTCCTGGCCACTCTATCCTCCAAAGAACCTTTTTTTCACTTTTCCCCAGCACCGGCCTCAAATATGCCGAACATCCTGGCCTGGCTCCCACTCCCAAGGTGGCAGCCAGAACAACTCTTGCTTTCTTTCAAGGTCTCTGGGAACTCCTTGCATTGCCACCCAGACTTTGGGGCTGCGGGCTTTCCTGGCCACTCTATCCTCAAAAGAAACTTTTTTTCAGTTTTCCACCGCACCGGCCTCCAATATGCCGAACGTCCTGGCCTGGCTCCCACAGCCAAGGTGGCAGCCAGAACAACTCTTGCTTTCTTTCAAGGTCTCTGGGAACTACTTGCATTGCCACCCAGACTTTGGGGCTGCGGGCTTTCCTGGCCACTCTATCCTCCAAAGAACAATTTTTTCACTTTACGCCAGCACCGGCCTCCAATATGCCGAACGTCCTGGCCTGGCTCCCACTCCCAAGGTGGGAGCCAGAACAACTCTTGCTTTCTTTCAAGTCTCTGGGAACTACTTGCATTGCCACCCAGACTTTGGGGCTGCGGGCTTTGCTGGACCCTCTGTCCTCACAAGCACCTTTTTTTCACTTTTCCCCAGCACTGGCCTCCAATATGCCGAACGTCCTGGCCTGGCTCCCACTCCCAAGGTGGCAGCCAGAACAACTCTTGCTTTCTTTCAAGGTCTCTGGGAACTACTTGCATTGCCACCCAGACTTTGGGGCTGCGGACTTTGCTGGACCCTCTGTCCTCACAAGCACCTTTTTTTCACTTTTCCCCAGCACCGGCCTCCAATATGCCGAACGTCCTGGCCTGGCTCCCACAGCCAAGGTGGCAGCCAGAACAACTCTTGCTTTCTTTCAAGGTCTCTGGGAACTACTTGCATTGCCACCCAGACTTTGGGGCTGCGGACTTTGCTGGACACTCTGTCCTCACAAGCACCTTTTTTTTGACTTTCCCCCAGCACCGGCCTCCAATATGCCGAACGTCCTGGCCTGGCTCCCACTCCCAAGGTGCCAGCCAGAACAACTCTTGCTTTCTTTCAAGGTCTCTGGGAACTACTTGCATTGCCACCCAGACTTTGGGGCTGCGGGCTTTCCTGGCCACTCTATCCTCAAAAGAAATTTTTTTTCACTTTACCCCAGCACCGGCCTCCAATATGCCGAACGTCCTGGCCTGGCTCCCACTCCCAAGGTGGCAGCCAGAACAACTCTTGCTTTCTTTCATGGTCTCTGGGAACTACTTGCATTGCCACCCAGACTTTGGGGCTGCGGGCTTTCCTGGCCACTCTATCCTCCAAAGAACCTTTTTTTCACTTTACCCCAGCACTGGCCTCCAATATGCCGAACGTCCTGGCCTGGCTCCCACTCCCAAGGTGGCAGCCAGAACAACTCTTGCTTTCTTTCAAGGTCTCTGGGAACTACTTGCATTGCCACCCAGACTTTGGGGCTGCGGACTTTCCTGGACCCTCTGTCCTCACAAGCACCTTTTTTTCACTTTACGCCAGCACCGGCCTCCAATATGCCGAACGTCCTGGCCTGGCTCCCACTCCCAAGGTGGCAGCCAGAACAACTCTTGCTTTCTTTCATGGTCTCTGGGAACTCCTTGCATTGCCACCCAGACTTTGGGGCCAAGGGCTTTCCTGGCCACTCTATCCTCCAAAGAACCTTTTTTTCACTTTTCCCCAGCACCGGACCCCAACATGCCAAACGTCCTGGCCTGGCTCCCACAGCCAAGGTGGCAGCCAGAACAACTCTTGCTTTCTTTCAAGGTCTCTGGGAACTACTTGCATTGCCACCCAGACTTTGGGGCTGCGGGCTTAGCTGGACTCTCTGTCCTCACAAGCACCTTTTTTTCACTTTTCCCCAGCACCGGCCTCCAATATGCCGAACGTCCTGCCCTGGCTCCCACTCCCAAGGTGGCAGCCTGAACTACTCTTGCTTTCTTTCATGGTCTCTGGGAACTACTTGCATTGCCACCCAGACTTTGGGGCTGCGGGCTTTCCTGGCCACTCGATCCACAAAACCACCTTTTTATCACTTTTCCCCAGCACCGGACCCCAATATGCTGAACATCCTGACCTGGCTCCTATCCCAAGGTGGCAGCCAGAACAACTCTTGCTTTCTTTCAAGGTCTCTGGGAACTCCTTGCATTGCCACCCAGACTTTGGGGCTGCGGGCTTTCCTGGCCACTCTCTCCTCCAAAGAACCTTTTTTTCACTTTACCCCAGCACTGGCCTCCAATATGCCGAACGTCCTGGCCTGGCTCCCACACCCAAGGTAGCAGCCAGAACACATCTTGCTATCTTTCAAGGTCTCTGGGAACTCCTTGCATTGCCACCCAGACTTTGGGGCTGCGGGCTTTCCTGGCCACTCTATCCTCCAAAGAACCTTTTTTTCACTTTCCCCCAGCACCGGACCCCAATATGCCGAACGTCCTGGCCTGGCTCCCACAGCCAAGGTGGCAGCCAGAACAACTCTTGCTTTCTTTCAAGGTCTCTGGGAACTACTTGCATTGCCACCCAGACTTTGGGGCTGCGGACTTTCCTGGACCCTCTGTCCTCAGAAGCACCTTTTTTTCACTTTTCCCCAGCACCGGCCTCCAATATGCCGAACGTCCTGGCCTGGCTCCCACTCCCAAGGTGGCAGCCAGAACAACTCTTGCTTTCTTTCAAGGTCTCTGGGAACTACTTGCATTGCCACCCAGACTTTGGGGCTGCGGACTTTGCTGGACCCTCTGTCCTCACAAGCACCTTTTTTTTGACTTTCCCCCAGCACCGGCCTCCAATATGCCGAACGTCCTGGCCTGGCTCCCACAGCCAAGGTGGCAGCCAGAACAACTCTTGCTTTCTTTCAAGGTCTCTGGGAACTCCTTGCATTGCCACCCAGACTTTGGGGCTGCGGGCTTTTCTGGACCCTCTGTCCTCACAAGCACCTTTTTTTCACTTTTCCCCAGCACCGGACCCCAATATGCTGAACGTCCTGGCCTGGCTCCCACAGCCAAGGAGGCAGCCAGAACAACTCTTGCTTTCTTTCAAGGTCTCTGGGAACTCCTTGCATTGCCACCCAGACTTTGGGGCTGCGGGCTTTCCTGGCCACTCTATCCTCCAAAGAACCTTTTTTTCACTTTACCCCAGCACTGGCCTCCAATATGCTGAACGTCCTGGCCTGGCTCCCACAGCCAAGGTGGCAGCCAGAACAACTCTTGCTTTCTTTCAAGGTCTCTGGGAACTACTTGCATTGCCACCCAGACTTTGGGGCTGCGGGCTTTGCTGGACCCTCTGTCCTCACAAGCACCTTTTTTTCACTTTTCCCCAGCACTGGCCTCCAATATGCCGAACGTCCTGGCCTGGCTCCCACAGCCAAGGTGGCAGCCAGAACAACTCTTGCTTTCTTTCATGGTCTCTGGGAACTCCTTGCATTGCCACCCAGACTTTGGGGCTGCGGGCTTTCCTGGCCACTCTATCCTCAAAAGAAACTTTTTTTCACTTTTCCCCAGCACCGGCCTCCAATATGCCGAACGTCCTGGCCTGGCTCCCACAGCCAAGGTGGCAGCCAGAACAACTCTTGCTTTCTTTCATGGTCTCTGGGAACTACTTGCATTGCCACCCAGACTTTGGGGCTGCGGGCTTTCCTGGACCCTCTGTGCTCACAAGCACCTTTTTTTTCACTTTTCCCCAGCACCGGCCTCCAATATGCCGAACGTCCTGGCCTGGCTCCCACAGCCAAGGTGGCAGCCAGAACAACTCTTGCTTTCTTTCAAGGTCTCTGGGAACTACTTGCATTGCCACCCAGACTTTGGGGCTGCGGACTTTCCTGGACCCTCTGTCCTCACAAGCACCTTTTTTTCACTTTTCCCCAGCACCGGCCTCCAATATGCTGAACGTCCTGGCCTGGCTCCCACAGCCAAGGTGGCAGCCAGAACAACTCTTGCTTTCTTTCAAGGTCTCTGGGAACTACTTGCATTGCCATCCTGACTTTGGGGCTGCGGGCTTTGCTGGACCCTCTGTCCTCACAAGCACCTTTTTTTCACTTTTCCCCAGCACTGGCCTCCAATATGCCGAACGTCCTGGCCTGGCTCCCACAGCCAAGGTGGCAGCCAGAACAACTCTTGCTTTCTTTCAAGGTCTCTGGGAACTCCTTGCATTGCCACCCAGACTTTGGGGCTGCGGGCTTTCCTGGCCACTCTATCCTCCAAAGAACCTTTTTTTCACTTTTCCCCAGCACCGGCCTCAAATATGCCGAACATCCTGGCCTGGCTCCCACAGCCAAGGTGGCAGCCAGAACAACTCTTGCTTTCTTTCATGGTCTCTGGGAACTACTTGCATTGCCACCCAGACTTTGGGGCTGCGGGCTTTCCTGGACCCTCTGTCCTCACAAGCACCTTTTTTTCACTTTACCCCAGCACCGGACGCCAATATGCTGAACGTCCTGGCCTGGCTCCCACAGCCAAGGTGACAGCCAGAACAACTCTTGCTTTCTTTCAAGGTCTCTGGGAACTACTTGCATTGCCACCCAGACTTTGGGGCTGCGGGCTTTGCTGGACCCTCTGTCCTCACAAGCACCTTTTTTTCACTTTTCCCCAGCACCGGCCTCCAATATGCCGAACGTCCTGGCCTGGCTCCCACAGCCAAGGTGGCAGCCAGAACAACTCTTGCTTTCTTTCATGGTCTCTGGGAACTCCTTGCATTGCCACCCAGACTTTGGGGCTGCGGGCTTTCCTGGCCACTCTATCCTCAAAAGAAACTTTTTTTCACTTTACCCCAGCACCGGACGCCAATATGCTGAACGTCCTGGCCTGGCTCCCACAGCCAAGGTGGCAGCCAGAACAACTCTTGCTTTCTTTCAAGGTCTCTGGGAACTACTTGCATTGCCACCCAGACTTTGGGGCTGCGGGCTTTGCTGGACCCTCTGTCCTCACAAGCACCTTTTTTTCACTTTTCCCCAGCACTGGCCTCCAATATGCCGAACGTCCTGGCCTGGCTCCCACAGCCAAGGTGGCAGCCAGAACAACTCTTGCTTTCTTTCATGGTCTCTGGGAACTCCTTGCATTGCCACCCAGACTTTGGGGCTGCGGGCTTTCCTGGCCACTCTATCCTCAAAATAAACTTTTTTTCACTTTTCCCCAGCACCGGCCTCCAATATGCCGAACGTCCTGGCCTGGCTCCCACAGCCAAGGTGGCAGCCAGAACAACTCTTGCTTTCTTTCATGGTCTCTGGGAACTACTTGCATTGCCACCCAGACTTTGGGGCTGCGGGCTTTCCTGGACCCTCTGTGCTCACAAGCACCTTTTTTTTCACTTTTCCCCAGCACCGGACCCCAATATGCCGAACGTCCTGGCCTGGCTCCCACAGCCAAGGTGGCAGCCAGAACAACTCTTGCTTTCTTTCAAGGTCTCTGGGAACTACTTGCATTGCCACCCAGACTTTGGGGCTGCGGACTTTCCTGGACCCTCTGTCCTCACAAGCACCTTTTTTTCACTTTTCCCCAGCACCGGCCTCCAATATGCTGAACGTCCTGGCCTGGCTCCCACAGCCAAGGTGGCAGCCAGAACAACTCTTGCTTTCTTTCAAGGTCTCTGGGAACTACTTGCATTGCCACCCTGACTTTGGGGCTGCGGGCTTTGCTGGACCCTCTGTCCTCACAAGCACCTTTTTTTCACTTTTCCCCAGCACTGGCCTCCAATATGCCGAACGTCCTGGCCTGGCTCCCACAGCCAAGGTGGCAGCCAGAACAACTCTTGCTTTCTTTCATGGTCTCTGGGAACTCCTTGCATTGCCACCCAGACTTTGGGGCTGCGGGCTTTCCTGGCCACTCTATCCTCCAAAGAACCTTTTTTTCACTTTTCCCCAGCACCGGCCTCAAATATGCCGAACATCCTGGCCTGGCTCCCACTCCCAAGGTGGCAGCCAGAACAACTCTTGCTTTCTTTCAAGGTCTCTGGGAACTCCTTGCATTGCCACCCAGACTTTGGGGCTGCGGGCTTTCCTGGCCACTCTATCCTCAAAAGAAACTTTTTTTCAGTTTTCCACCGCACCGGCCTCCAATATGCCGAACGTCCTGGCCTGGCTCCCACAGCCAAGGTGGCAGCCAGAACAACTCTTGCTTTCTTTCAAGGTCTCTGGGAACTACTTGCATTGCCACCCAGACTTTGGGGCTGCGGGCTTTCCTGGCCACTCTATCCTCCAAAGAACAATTTTTTCACTTTACGCCAGCACCGGCCTCCAATATGCCGAACGTCCTGGCCTGGCTCCCACTCCCAAGGTGGGAGCCAGAACAACTCTTGCTTTCTTTCAAGTCTCTGGGAACTACTTGCATTGCCACCCAGACTTTGGGGCTGCGGGCTTTGCTGGACCCTCTGTCCTCACAAGCACCTTTTTTTCACTTTTCCCCAGCACTGGCCTCCAATATGCCGAACGTCCTGGCCTGGCTCCCACTCCCAAGGTGGCAGCCAGAACAACTCTTGCTTTCTTTCAAGGTCTCTGGGAACTACTTGCATTGCCACCCAGACTTTGGGGCTGCGGACTTTGCTGGACCCTCTGTCCTCACAAGCACCTTTTTTTCACTTTTCCCCAGCACCGGCCTCCAATATGCCGAACGTCCTGGCCTGGCTCCCACAGCCAAGGTGGCAGCCAGAACAACTCTTGCTTTCTTTCAAGGTCTCTGGGAACTACTTGCATTGCCACCCAGACTTTGGGGCTGCGGACTTTGCTGGACACTCTGTCCTCACAAGCACCTTTTTTTTGACTTTCCCCCAGCACCGGCCTCCAATATGCCGAACGTCCTGGCCTGGCTCCCACTCCCAAGGTGCCAGCCAGAACAACTCTTGCTTTCTTTCAAGGTCTCTGGGAACTACTTGCATTGCCACCCAGACTTTGGGGCTGCGGGCTTTCCTGGCCACTCTATCCTCAAAAGAAATTTTTTTTCACTTTACCCCAGCACCGGCCTCCAATATGCCGAACGTCCTGGCCTGGCTCCCACTCCCAAGGTGGCAGCCAGAACAACTCTTGCTTTCTTTCATGGTCTCTGGGAACTACTTGCATTGCCACCCAGACTTTGGGGCTGCGGGCTTTCCTGGCCACTCTATCCTCCAAAGAACCTTTTTTTCACTTTACCCCAGCACTGGCCTCCAATATGCCGAACGTCCTGGCCTGGCTCCCACTCCCAAGGTGGCAGCCAGAACAACTCTTGCTTTCTTTCAAGGTCTCTGGGAACTACTTGCATTGCCACCCAGACTTTGGGGCTGCGGACTTTCCTGGACCCTCTGTCCTCACAAGCACCTTTTTTTCACTTTACGCCAGCACCGGCCTCCAATATGCCGAACGTCCTGGCCTGGCTCCCACTCCCAAGGTGGCAGCCAGAACAACTCTTGCTTTCTTTCATGGTCTCTGGGAACTCCTTGCATTGCCACCCAGACTTTGGGGCCAAGGGCTTTCCTGGCCACTCTATCCTCCAAAGAACCTTTTTTTCACTTTTCCCCAGCACCGGACCCCAACATGCCAAACGTCCTGGCCTGGCTCCCACAGCCAAGGTGGCAGCCAGAACAACTCTTGCTTTCTTTCAAGGTCTCTGGGAACTACTTGCATTGCCACCCAGACTTTGGGGCTGCGGGCTTTTCTGGACCCTCTGTCCTCACAAGCACCTTTTTTTCACTTTTCCCCAGCACCGGACCCCAATATGCCGAACGTCCTGGCCTGGCTCCCACAGCCAAGGAGGCAGCCAGAACAACTCTTGCTTTCTTTCAAGGTCTCTGGGAACTCCTTGCATTGCCACCCAGACTTTGGGGCTGCGGGCTTTCCTGGCCACTCTATCCTCAAAAGAAACTTTTTTTCACTTTTCCCCAGCACCGGCCTCCAATATGCCGAACGTCCTGGCCTGGCTCCCACAGCCAAGGTGGCAGCCAGAACAACTCTTGCTTTCTTTCATGGTCTCTGGGAACTACTTGCATTGCCACCCAGACTTTGGGGCTGCGGGCTTTCCTGGACCCTCTGTGCTCACAAGCACCTTTTTTTTCACTTTTCCCCAGCACCGGACCCCAATATGCCGAACGTCCTGGCCTGGCTCCCACAGCCAAGGTGGCAGCCAGAACAACTCTTGCTTTCTTTCAAGGTCTCTGGGAACTACTTGCATTGCCACCCAGACTTTGGGGCTGCGGACTTTCCTGGACCCTCTGTCCTCACAAGCACCTTTTTTTCACTTTTCCCCAGCACCGGCCTCCAATATGCTGAACGTCCTGGCCTGGCTCCCACAGCCAAGGTGGCAGCCAGAACAACTCTTGCTTTCTTTCAAGGTCTCTGGGAACTACTTGCATTGCCACCCTGACTTTGGGGCTGCGGGCTTTGCTGGACCCTCTGTCCTCACAAGCACCTTTTTTTCACTTTTCCCCAGCACTGGCCTCCAATATGCCGAACGTCCTGGCCTGGCTCCCACAGCCAAGGTGGCAGCCAGAACAACTCTTGCTTTCTTTCATGGTCTCTGGGAACTCCTTGCATTGCCACCCAGACTTTGGGGCTGCGGGCTTTCCTGGCCACTCTGTCCTCCAAAGAACCTTTTTTTCACTTTTCCACAGCACCGGCCTCAAATATGCCGAACATCCTGGCCTGGCTCCCACAGCCAAGGTGGCAGCCAGAACAACTCTTGCTTTCTTTCAAGGTCTCTGGGAACTACTTGCATTGCCACCCAGACTTTGGGGCTGCGGGCTTTCCTGGACCCTCTGTCCTCACAAGCACCTTTTTTTCACTTTACCCCAGCACCGGACGCCAATATGCTGAACGTCCTGGCCTGGCTCCCACAGCCAAGGTGACAGCCAGAACAACTCTTGCTTTCTTTCAAGGTCTCTGGGAACTACTTGCATTGCCACCCAGACTTTGGGGCTGCGGGCTTTGCTGGACCCTCTGTCCTCACAAGCACCTTTTTTTCACTTTTCCCCAGCACCGGCCTCCAATATGCCGAACGTCCTGGCCTGGCTCCCACAGCCAAGGTGGCAGCCAGAACAACTCTTGCTTTCTTTCATGGTCTCTGGGAACTCCTTGCATTGCCACCCAGACTTTGGGGCTGCGGGCTTTCCTGGCCACTCTATCCTCCAAAGAACCTTTTTTTCACTTTTCCCCAGCACTGGCCTCCAATATGCCGAACGTCCTGGCCTGGCTCCCACAGCCAAGGTGGCAGCCAGAACAACTCTTGCTTTCTTTCAAGGTGTCTGGGAACTACTTGCATTGCCACCCAGACTTTGGGGCTGCGGGCTTTCCTGGCCACTCGATCCACAAAACCACCTTTTTATCACTTTTCCCCAGCACCGGACCCCAATATGCTGAACATCCTGACCTGGCTCCTATCCCAAGGTGGCAGCCAGAACAACTCTTGCTTTCTTTCAAGGTCTCTGGGAACTCCTTGCATTGCCACCCAGACTTTGGGGCTGCGGGCTTTCCTGGCCACTCTCTCCTCCAAAGAACCTTTTTTTCACTTTACCCCAGCACTGGCCTCCAATATGCCGAACGTCCTGGCCTGGCTCCCACACCCAAGGTAGCAGCCAGAACACATCTTGCTATCTTTCAAGGTCTCTGGGAACTCCTTGCATTGCCACCCAGACTTTGGGGCTGCGGGCTTTCCTGGCCACTCTATCCTCCAAAGAACCTTTTTTTCACTTTCCCCCAGCACCGGACCCCAATATGCCGAACGTCCTGGCCTGGCTCCCACAGCCAAGGTGGCAGCCAGAACAACTCTTGCTTTCTTTCAAGGTCTCTGGGAACTACTTGCATTGCCACCCAGACTTTGGGGCTGCGGACTTTCCTGGACCCTCTGTCCTCACAAGCACCTTTTTTTCACTTTTCCCCAGCACCGGCCTCCAATATGCCGAACGTCCTGGCCTGGCTCCCACAGCCAAGGTGGCAGCCAGAACAACTCTTGCTTTCTTTCAAGGTCTCTGGGAACTACTTGCATTGCCACCCAGACTTTGGGGCTGCGGACTTTGCTGGACCCTCTGTCCTCACAAGCACCTTTTTTTTGACTTTCCCCCAGCACCGGCCTCCAATATGCCGAACGTCCTGGCCTGGCTCCCACAGCCAAGGTGGCAGCCAGAACAACTCTTGCTTTCTTTCAAGGTCTCTGGGAACTCCTTGCATTGCCACCCAGACTTTGGGGCTGCGGGCTTTTCTGGACCCTCTGTCCTCACAAGCACCTTTTTTTCACTTTTCCCCAGCACCGGACCCCAATATGCCGAACGTCCTGGCCTGGCTCCCACAGCCAAGGAGGCAGCCAGAACAACTCTTGCTTTCTTTCAAGGTCTCTGGGAACTCCTTGCATTGCCACCCAGACTTTGGGGCTGCGGGCTTTCCTGGCCACTCTATCCTCAAAAGAAACTTTTTTTCACTTTACCCCAGCACCGGACGCCAATATGCTGAACGTCCTGGCCTGGCTCCCACAGCCAAGGTGGCAGCCAGAACAACTCTTGCTTTCTTTCAAGGTCTCTGGGAACTACTTGCATTGCCACCCAGACTTTGGGGCTGCGGGCTTTGCTGGACCCTCTGTCCTCACAAGCACCTTTTTTTCACTTTTCCCCAGCACTGGCCTCCAATATGCCGAACGTCCTGGCCTGGCTCCCACAGCCAAGGTGGCAGCCAGAACAACTCTTGCTTTCTTTCATGGTCTCTGGGAACTCCTTGCATTGCCACCCAGACTTTGGGGCTGCGGGCTTTCCTGGCCACTCTATCCTCAAAATAAACTTTTTTTCACTTTTCCCCAGCACCGGCCTCCAATATGCCGAACGTCCTGGCCTGGCTCCCACAGCCAAGGTGGCAGCCAGAACAACTCTTGCTTTCTTTCATGGTCTCTGGGAACTACTTGCATTGCCACCCAGACTTTGGGGCTGCGGGCTTTCCTGGACCCTCTGTGCTCACAAGCACCTTTTTTTTCACTTTTCCCCAGCACCGGACCCCAATATGCCGAACGTCCTGGCCTGGCTCCCACAGCCAAGGTGGCAGCCAGAACAACTCTTGCTTTCTTTCAAGGTCTCTGGGAACTACTTGCATTGCCACCCAGACTTTGGGGCTGCGGACTTTCCTGGACCCTCTGTCCTCACAAGCACCTTTTTTTCACTTTTCCCCAGCACCGGCCTCCAATATGCTGAACGTCCTGGCCTGGCTCCCACAGCCAAGGTGGCAGCCAGAACAACTCTTGCTTTCTTTCAAGGTCTCTGGGAACTACTTGCATTGCCACCCTGACTTTGGGGCTGCGGGCTTTGCTGGACCCTCTGTCCTCACAAGCACCTTTTTTTCACTTTTCCCCAGCACTGGCCTCCAATATGCCGAACGTCCTGGCCTGGCTCCCACAGCCAAGGTGGCAGCCAGAACAACTCTTGCTTTCTTTCATGGTCTCTGGGAACTCCTTGCATTGCCACCCAGACTTTGGGGCTGCGGGCTTTCCTGGCCACTCTATCCTCAAAAGAAACTTTTTTTCAGTTTTCCACCGCACCGGCCTCCAATATGCCGAACGTCCTGGCCTGGCTCCCACAGCCAAGGTGGCAGCCAGAACAACTCTTGCTTTCTTTCAAGGTCTCTGGGAACTACTTGCATTGCCACCCAGACTTTGGGGCTGCGGGCTTTCCTGGCCACTCTATCCTCCAAAGAACAATTTTTTCACTTTACGCCAGCACCGGCCTCCAATATGCCGAACGTCCTGGCCTGGCTCCCACTCCCAAGGTGGGAGCCAGAACAACTCTTGCTTTCTTTCAAGTCTCTGGGAACTACTTGCATTGCCACCCAGACTTTGGGGCTGCGGGCTTTGCTGGACCCTCTGTCCTCACAAGCACCTTTTTTTCACTTTTCCCCAGCACTGGCCTCCAATATGCCGAACGTCCTGGCCTGGCTCCCACTCCCAAGGTGGCAGCCAGAACAACTCTTGCTTTCTTTCAAGGTCTCTGGGAACTACTTGCATTGCCACCCAGACTTTGGGGCTGCGGACTTTGCTGGACCCTCTGTCCTCACAAGCACCTTTTTTTCACTTTTCCCCAGCACCGGCCTCCAATATGCCGAACGTCCTGGCCTGGCTCCCACAGCCAAGGTGGCAGCCAGAACAACTCTTGCTTTCTTTCAAGGTCTCTGGGAACTACTTGCATTGCCACCCAGACTTTGGGGCTGCGGACTTTGCTGGACACTCTGTCCTCACAAGCACCTTTTTTTTGACTTTCCCCCAGCACCGGCCTCCAATATGCCGAACGTCCTGGCCTGGCTCCCACTCCCAAGGTGCCAGCCAGAACAACTCTTGCTTTCTTTCAAGGTCTCTGGGAACTACTTGCATTGCCACCCAGACTTTGGGGCTGCGGGCTTTCCTGGCCACTCTATCCTCAAAAGAAATTTTTTTTCACTTTACCCCAGCACCGGCCTCCAATATGCCGAACGTCCTGGCCTGGCTCCCACTCCCAAGGTGGCAGCCAGAACAACTCTTGCTTTCTTTCATGGTCTCTGGGAACTACTTGCATTGCCACCCAGACTTTGGGGCTGCGGGCTTTCCTGGCCACTCTATCCTCCAAAGAACCTTTTTTTCACTTTACCCCAGCACTGGCCTCCAATATGCCGAACGTCCTGGCCTGGCTCCCACTCCCAAGGTGGCAGCCAGAACAACTCTTGCTTTCTTTCAAGGTCTCTGGGAACTACTTGCATTGCCACCCAGACTTTGGGGCTGCGGACTTTCCTGGACCCTCTGTCCTCACAAGCACCTTTTTTTCACTTTACGCCAGCACCGGCCTCCAATATGCCGAACGTCCTGGCCTGGCTCCCACTCCCAAGGTGGCAGCCAGAACAACTCTTGCTTTCTTTCATGGTCTCTGGGAACTCCTTGCATTGCCACCCAGACTTTGGGGCCAAGGGCTTTCCTGGCCACTCTATCCTCCAAAGAACCTTTTTTTCACTTTTCCCCAGCACCGGACCCCAACATGCCAAACGTCCTGGCCTGGCTCCCACAGCCAAGGTGGCAGCCAGAACAACTCTTGCTTTCTTTCAAGGTCTCTGGGAACTACTTGCATTGCCACCCAGACTTTGGGGCTGCGGGCTTAGCTGGACTCTCTGTCCTCACAAGCACCTTTTTTTCACTTTTCCCCAGCACCGGCCTCCAATATGCCGAACGTCCTGCCCTGGCTCCCACTCCCAAGGTGGCAGCCTGAACTACTCTTGCTTTCTTTCATGGTCTCTGGGAACTACTTGCATTGCCACCCAGACTTTGGGGCTGCGGGCTTTCCTGGCCACTCGATCCACAAAACCACCTTTTTATCACTTTTCCCCAGCACCGGACCCCAATATGCTGAACATCCTGACCTGGCTCCTATCCCAAGGTGGCAGCCAGAACAACTCTTGCTTTCTTTCAAGGTCTCTGGGAACTCCTTGCATTGCCACCCAGACTTTGGGGCTGCGGGCTTTCCTGGCCACTCTCTCCTCCAAAGAACCTTTTTTTCACTTTACCCCAGCACTGGCCTCCAATATGCCGAACGTCCTGGCCTGGCTCCCACACCCAAGGTAGCAGCCAGAACACATCTTGCTATCTTTCAAGGTCTCTGGGAACTCCTTGCATTGCCACCCAGACTTTGGGGCTGCGGGCTTTCCTGGCCACTCTATCCTCCAAAGAACCTTTTTTTCACTTTCCCCCAGCACCGGACCCCAATATGCCGAACGTCCTGGCCTGGCTCCCACAGCCAAGGTGGCAGCCAGAACAACTCTTGCTTTCTTTCAAGGTCTCTGGGAACTACTTGCATTGCCACCCAGACTTTGGGGCTGCGGACTTTCCTGGACCCTCTGTCCTCAGAAGCACCTTTTTTTCACTTTTCCCCAGCACCGGCCTCCAATATGCCGAACGTCCTGGCCTGGCTCCCACTCCAAGGTGGCAGCCAGAACAACTCTTGCTTTCTTTCAAGGTCTCTGGGAACTACTTGCATTGCCACCCAGACTTTGGGGCTGCGGACTTTGCTGGACCCTCTGTCCTCACAAGCACCTTTTTTTTGACTTTCCCCCAGCACCGGCCTCCAATATGCCGAACGTCCTGGCCTGGCTCCCACAGCCAAGGTGGCAGCCAGAACAACTCTTGCTTTCTTTCAAGGTCTCTGGGAACTCCTTGCATTGCCACCCAGACTTTGGGGCTGCGGGCTTTTCTGGACCCTCTGTCCTCACAAGCACCTTTTTTCACTTTTCCCCAGCACCGGACCCCAATATGCTGAACGTCCTGGCCTGGCTCCCACAGCCAAGGAGGCAGCCAGAACAACTCTTGCTTTCTTTCAAGGTCTCTGGGAACTCCTTGCATTGCCACCCAGACTTTGGGGCTGCGGGCTTTCCTGGCCACTCTATCCTCCAAAGAACCTTTTTTTCACTTTACCCCAGCACTGGCCTCCAATATGCTGAACGTCCTGGCCTGGCTCCCACAGCCAAGGTGGCAGCCAGAACAACTCTTGCTTTCTTTCAAGGTCTCTGGGAACTACTTGCATTGCCACCCAGACTTTGGGGCTGCGGGCTTTGCTGGACCCTCTGTCCTCACAAGCACCTTTTTTTCACTTTTCCCCAGCACTGGCCTCCAATATGCCGAACGTCCTGGCCTGGCTCCCACAGCCAAGGTGGCAGCCAGAACAACTCTTGCTTTCTTTCATGGTCTCTGGGAACTCCTTGCATTGCCACCCAGACTTTGGGGCTGCGGGCTTTCCTGGCCACTCTATCCTCAAAAGAAACTTTTTTTCACTTTTCCCCAGCACCGGCCTCCAATATGCCGAACGTCCTGGCCTGGCTCCCACAGCCAAGGTGGCAGCCAGAACAACTCTTGCTTTCTTTCATGGTCTCTGGGAACTACTTGCATTGCCACCCAGACTTTGGGGCTGCGGGCTTTCCTGGACCCTCTGTGCTCACAAGCACCTTTTTTTTCACTTTTCCCCAGCACCGGCCTCCAATATGCCGAACGTCCTGGCCTGGCTCCCACAGCCAAGGTGGCAGCCAGAACAACTCTTGCTTTCTTTCAAGGTCTCTGGGAACTACTTGCATTGCCACCCAGACTTTGGGGCTGCGGACTTTCCTGGACCCTCTGTCCTCACAAGCACCTTTTTTTCACTTTTCCCCAGCACCGGCCTCCAATATGCTGAACGTCCTGGCCTGGCTCCCACAGCCAAGGTGGCAGCCAGAACAACTCTTGCTTTCTTTCAAGGTCTCTGGGAACTACTTGCATTGCCATCCTGACTTTGGGGCTGCGGGCTTTGCTGGACCCTCTGTCCTCACAAGCACCTTTTTTTCACTTTTCCCCAGCACTGGCCTCCAATATGCCGAACGTCCTGGCCTGGCTCCCACAGCCAAGGTGGCAGCCAGAACAACTCTTGCTTTCTTTCATGGTCTCTGGGAACTCCTTGCATTGCCACCCAGACTTTGGGGCTGCGGGCTTTCCTGGCCACTCTATCCTCCAAAGAACCTTTTTTTCACTTTTCCCAGCACCGGCCTCAAATATGCCGAACATCCTGGCCTGGCTCCCACAGCCAAGGTGGCAGCCAGAACAACTCTTGCTTTCTTTCATGGTCTCTGGGAACTACTTGCATTGCCACCCAGACTTTGGGGCTGCGGGCTTTCCTGGACCCTCTGTCCTCACAAGCACCTTTTTTTCACTTTACCCCAGCACCGGACGCCAATATGCTGAACGTCCTGGCCTGGCTCCCACAGCCAAGGTGACAGCCAGAACAACTCTTGCTTTCTTTCAAGGTCTCTGGGAACTACTTGCATTGCCACCCAGACTTTGGGGCTGCGGGCTTTGCTGGACCCTCTGTCCTCACAAGCACCTTTTTTCACTTTTCCCCAGCACCGGCCTCCAATATGCCGAACGTCCTGGCCTGGCTCCCACAGCCAAGGTGGCAGCCAGAACAACTCTTGCTTTCTTTCATGGTCTCTGGGAACTCCTTGCATTGCCACCCAGACTTTGGGGCTGCGGGCTTTCCTGGCCACTCTATCCTCAAAAGAAACTTTTTTTCACTTTACCCCAGCACCGGACGCCAATATGCTGAACGTCCTGGCCTGGCTCCCACAGCCAAGGTGGCAGCCAGAACAACTCTTGCTTTCTTTCAAGGTCTCTGGGAACTACTTGCATTGCCACCCAGACTTTGGGGCTGCGGGCTTTGCTGGACCCTCTGTCCTCACAAGCACCTTTTTTTCACTTTTCCCCAGCACTGGCCTCCAATATGCCGAACGTCCTGGCCTGGCTCCCACAGCCAAGGTGGCAGCCAGAACAACTCTTGCTTTCTTTCATGGTCTCTGGGAACTCCTTGCATTGCCACCCAGACTTTGGGGCTGCGGCTTTCCTGGCCACTCTATCCTCAAAATAAACTTTTTTTCACTTTTCCCCAGCACCGGCCTCAAATATGCCGAACATCCTGGCCTGGCTCCCACTCCCAAGGTGGCAGCCAGAACAACTCTTGCTTTCTTTCAAGGTCTCTGGGAACTCCTTGCATTGCCACCCAGACTTTGGGGCTGCGGGCTTTCCTGGCCACTCTATCCTCAAAAGAAACTTTTTTTCAGTTTTCCACCGCACCGGCCTCCAATATGCCGAACGTCCTGGCCTGGCTCCCACAGCCAAGGTGGCAGCCAGAACAACTCTTGCTTTCTTTCAAGGTCTCTGGGAACTACTTGCATTGCCACCCAGACTTTGGGGCTGCGGGCTTTCCTGGCCACTCTATCCTCCAAAGAACAATTTTTTCACTTTACGCCAGCACCGGCCTCCAATATGCCGAACGTCCTGGCCTGGCTCCCACTCCCAAGGTGGGAGCCAGAACAACTCTTGCTTTCTTTCAAGTCTCTGGGAACTACTTGCATTGCCACCCAGACTTTGGGGCTGCGGGCTTTGCTGGACCCTCTGTCCTCACAAGCACCTTTTTTTCACTTTTCCCCAGCACTGGCCTCCAATATGCCGAACGTCCTGGCCTGGCTCCCACTCCCAAGGTGGCAGCCAGAACAACTCTTGCTTTCTTTCAAGGTCTCTGGGAACTACTTGCATTGCCACCCAGACTTTGGGGCTGCGGACTTTGCTGGACCCTCTGTCCTCACAAGCACCTTTTTTTCACTTTTCCCCAGCACCGGCCTCCAATATGCCGAACGTCCTGGCCTGGCTCCCACAGCCAAGGTGGCAGCCAGGCCAGGACGTTCGGCATATTGGAGGCCAGTGCTGGGGAAAACGTGCACCACCAAAGGTGCTCTGTGCGGACACGCTGGTCCAGCAAAGCACCTTCAGCCCCAAAGTCAGGATCGGCAATGCAAGTAGTTCCCAGAGACCTTGAAAGAAAGCAAGAGTTGTTCTGGCTGCCACCTTGGCTGTGGGAGCCAGGCCAGGACGTTCAGCATATTGGAGGCCGGTGCTGGGGAAAAGTGAAAAAAGGTGCTTGTGAGGACAGAGGGTCCAGGAAAGTCCGTCAAAAGAAATTTTTTTTCACTTTACCCCAGCACCGGCCTCCAATATGCCGAACGTCCTGGCCTGGCTCCCACTCCCAAGGTGGCAGCCAGAACAACTCTTGCTTTCTTTCATGGTCTCTGGGAACTACTTGCATTGCCACCCAGACTTTGGGGCTGCGGGCTTTCCTGGCCACTCTATCCTCCAAAGAACCTTTTTTTCACTTTACCCCAGCACTGGCCTCCAATATGCCGAACGTCCTGGCCTGGCTCCCACTCCCAAGGTGGCAGCCAGAACAACTCTTGCTTTCTTTCAAGGTCTCTGGGAACTACTTGCATTGCCACCCAGACTTTGGGGCTGCGGACTTTCCTGGACCCTCTGTCCTCACAAGCACCTTTTTTTCACTTTACGCCAGCACCGGCCTCCAATATGCCGAACGTCCTGGCCTGGCTCCCACTCCCAAGGTGGCAGCCAGAACAACTCTTGCTTTCTTTCATGGTCTCTGGGAACTCCTTGCATTGCCACCCAGACTTTGGGGCCAAGGGCTTTCCTGGCCACTCTATCCTCCAAAGAACCTTTTTTTCACTTTTCCCCAGCACCGGACCCCAACATGCCAAACGTCCTGGCCTGGCTCCCACAGCCAAGGTGGCAGCCAGAACAACTCTTGCTTTCTTTCAAGGTCTCTGGGAACTACTTGCATTGCCACCCAGACTTTGGGGCTGCGGGCTTAGCTGGACTCTCTGTCCTCACAAGCACCTTTTTTTCACTTTTCCCCAGCACCGGCCTCCAATATGCCGAACGTCCTGCCCTGGCTCCCACTCCCAAGGTGGCAGCCTGAACTACTCTTGCTTTCTTTCATGGTCTCTGGGAACTACTTGCATTGCCACCCAGACTTTGGGGCTGCGGGCTTTCCTGGCCACTCGATCCACAAAACCACCTTTTTATCACTTTTCCCCAGCACCGGACCCCAATATGCTGAACATCCTGACCTGGCTCCTATCCCAAGGTGGCAGCCAGAACAACTCTTGCTTTCTTTCAAGGTCTCTGGGAACTCCTTGCATTGCCACCCAGACTTTGGGGCTGCGGGCTTTCCTGGCCACTCTCTCCTCCAAAGAACCTTTTTTTCACTTTACCCCAGCACTGGCCTCCAATATGCCGAACGTCCTGGCCTGGCTCCCACACCCAAGGTAGCAGCCAGAACACATCTTGCTATCTTTCAAGGTCTCTGGGAACTCCTTGCATTGCCACCCAGACTTTGGGGCTGCGGGCTTTCCTGGCCACTCTATCCTCCAAAGAACCTTTTTTTCACTTTCCCCCAGCACCGGACCCCAATATGCCGAACGTCCTGGCCTGGCTCCCACAGCCAAGGTGGCAGCCAGAACAACTCTTGCTTTCTTTCAAGGTCTCTGGGAACTACTTGCATTGCCACCCAGACTTTGGGGCTGCGGACTTTCCTGGACCCTCTGTCCTCAGAAGCACCTTTTTTTCACTTTTCCCCAGCACCGGCCTCCAATATGCCGAACGTCCTGGCCTGGCTCCCACAGCCAAGGTGGCAGCCAGAACAATTCTTGCTTTCTTTCAAGGTCTCTGGGAACTACTTGCATTGCCACCCAGACTTTGGGGCTGCGGACTTTGCTGGACCCTCTGTCCTCACAAGCACCTTTTTTTTGACTTTCCCCCAGCACCGGCCTCCAATATGCCGAACGTCCTGGCCTGGCTCCCACAGCCAAGGTGGCAGCCAGAACAACTCTTGCTTTCTTTCAAGGTCTCTGGGAACTCCTTGCATTGCCACCCAGACTTTGGGGCTGCGGGCTTTTCTGGACCCTCTGTCCTCACAAGCACCTTTTTTTCACTTTTCCCCAGCACCGGACCCCAATATGCTGAACGTCCTGGCCTGGCTCCCACAGCCAAGGAGGCAGCCAGAACAACTCTTGCTTTCTTTCAAGGTCTCTGGGAACTCCTTGCATTGCCACCCAGACTTTGGGGCTGCGGGCTTTCCTGGCCACTCTATCCTCAAAAGAAACTTTTTTTCACTTTACCCCAGCACCGGACGCCAATATGCTGAACGTCCTGGCCTGGCTCCCACAGCCAAGGTGGCAGCCAGAACAACTCTTGCTTTCTTTCAAGGTCTCTGGGAACTACTTGCATTGCCACCCAGACTTTGGGGCTGCGGGCTTTGCTGGACCCTCTGTCCTCACAAGCACCTTTTTTTCACTTTTCCCCAGCACTGGCCTCCAATATGCCGAACGTCCTGGCCTGGCTCCCACAGCCAAGGTGGCAGCCAGAACAACTCTTGCTTTCTTTCATGGTCTCTGGGAACTCCTTGCATTGCCACCCAGACTTTGGGGCTGCGGGCTTTCCTGGCCACTCTATCCTCAAAAGAAACTTTTTTTCACTTTTCCCCAGCACCGGCCTCCAATATGCCGAACGTCCTGGCCTGGCTCCCACAGCCAAGGTGGCAGCCAGAACAACTCTTGCTTTCTTTCATGGTCTCTGGGAACTACTTGCATTGCCACCCAGACTTTGGGGCTGCGGGCTTTCCTGGACCCTCTGTGCTCACAAGCACCTTTTTTTTCACTTTTCCCCAGCACCGGACCCCAATATGCCGAACGTCCTGGCCTGGCTCCCACAGCCAAGGTGGCAGCCAGAACAACTCTTGCTTTCTTTCAAGGTCTCTGGGAACTACTTGCATTGCCACCCAGACTTTGGGGCTGCGGACTTTCCTGGACCCTCTGTCCTCACAAGCACCTTTTTTTCACTTTTCCCCAGCACCGGCCTCCAATATGCTGAACGTCCTGGCCTGGCTCCCACAGCCAAGGTGGCAGCCAGAACAACTCTTGCTTTCTTTCAAGGTCTCTGGGAACTACTTGCATTGCCACCCTGACTTTGGGGCTGCGGGCTTTGCTGGACCCTCTGTCCTCACAAGCACCTTTTTTTCACTTTTCCCCAGCACTGGCCTCCAATATGCCGAACGTCCTGGCCTGGCTCCCACAGCCAAGGTGGCAGCCAGAACAACTCTTGCTTTCTTTCATGGTCTCTGGGAACTCCTTGCATTGCCACCCAGACTTTGGGGCTGCGGGCTTTCCTGGCCACTCTATCCTCCAAAGAACCTTTTTTTCACTTTTCCCCAGCACCGGCCTCAAATATGCCGAACATCCTGGCCTGGCTCCCACAGCCAAGGTGGCAGCCAGAACAACTCTTGCTTTCTTTCATGGTCTCTGGGAACTACTTGCATTGCCACCCAGACTTTGGGGCTGCGGGCTTTCCTGGACCCTCTGTCCTCACAAGCACCTTTTTTTCACTTTACCCCAGCACCGGACGCCAATATGCTGAACGTCCTGGCCTGGCTCCCACAGCCAAGGTGACAGCCAGAACAACTCTTGCTTTCTTTCAAGGTCTCTGGGAACTACTTGCATTGCCACCCAGACTTTGGGGCTGCGGGCTTTGCTGGACCCTCTGTCCTCACAAGCACCTTTTTTTCACTTTTCCCCAGCACCGGCCTCCAATATGCCGAACGTCCTGGCCTGGCTCCCACAGCCAAGGTGGCAGCCAGAACAACTCTTGCTTTCTTTCATGGTCTCTGGGAACTCCTTGCATTGCCACCCAGACTTTGGGGCTGCGGGCTTTCCTGGCCACTCTATCCTCCAAAGAACCTTTTTTTCACTTTTCCCCAGCACTGGCCTCCAATATGCCGAACGTCCTGGCCTGGCTCCCACAGCCAAGGTGGCAGCCAGAACAACTCTTGCTTTCTTTCAAGGTGTCTGGGAACTACTTGCATTGCCACCCAGACTTTGGGGCTGCGGGCTTTCCTGGCCACTCGATCCACAAAACCACCTTTTTATCACTTTTCCCCAGCACCGGACCCCAATATGCTGAACATCCTGACCTGGCTCCTATCCCAAGGTGGCAGCCAGAACAACTCTTGCTTTCTTTCAAGGTCTCTGGGAACTCCTTGCATTGCCACCCAGACTTTGGGGCTGCGGGCTTTCCTGGCCACTCTCTCCTCCAAAGAACCTTTTTTTCACTTTACCCCAGCACTGGCCTCCAATATGCCGAACGTCCTGGCCTGGCTCCCACACCCAAGGTAGCAGCCAGAACACATCTTGCTATCTTTCAAGGTCTCTGGGAACTCCTTGCATTGCCACCCAGACTTTGGGGCTGCGGGCTTTCCTGGCCACTCTATCCTCCAAAGAACCTTTTTTTCACTTTCCCCCAGCACCGGACCCCAATATGCCGAACGTCCTGGCCTGGCTCCCACAGCCAAGGTGGCAGCCAGAACAACTCTTGCTTTCTTTCAAGGTCTCTGGGAACTACTTGCATTGCCACCCAGACTTTGGGGCTGCGGACTTTCCTGGACCCTCTGTCCTCACAAGCACCTTTTTTTCACTTTTCCCCAGCACCGGCCTCCAATATGCCGAACGTCCTGGCCTGGCTCCTATCCCAAGGTGGCAGCCAGAACAACTCTTGCTTTCTTTCAAGGTCTCTGGGAACTACTTGCATTGCCACCCAGACTTTGGGGCTGCGGACTTTGCTGGACCCTCTGTCCTCACAAGCACCTTTTTTTTGACTTTCCCCCAGCACCGGCCTCCAATATGCCGAACGTCCTGGCCTGGCTCCCACAGCCAAGGTGGCAGCCAGAACAACTCTTGCTTTCTTTCAAGGTCTCTGGGAACTCCTTGCATTGCCACCCAGACTTTGGGGCTGCGGGCTTTTCTGGACCCTCTGTCCTCACAAGCACCTTTTTTTCACTTTTCCCCAGCACCGGACCCCAATATGCCGAACGTCCTGGCCTGGCTCCCACAGCCAAGGAGGCAGCCAGAACAACTCTTGCTTTCTTTCAAGGTCTCTGGGAACTCCTTGCATTGCCACCCAGACTTTGGGGCTGCGGGCTTTCCTGGCCACTCTATCCTCAAAAGAAACTTTTTTTCACTTTACCCCAGCACCGGACGCCAATATGCTGAACGTCCTGGCCTGGCTCCCACAGCCAAGGTGGCAGCCAGAACAACTCTTGCTTTCTTTCAAGGTCTCGGGAACTACTTGCATTGCCACCCAGACTTTGGGGCTGCGGGCTTTGCTGGACCCTCTGTCCTCACAAGCACCTTTTTTTCACTTTTCCCCAGCACTGGCCTCCAATATGCCGAACGTCCTGGCCTGGCTCCCACAGCCAAGGTGGCAGCCAGAACAACTCTTGCTTTCTTTCATGGTCTCTGGGAACTCCTTGCATTGCCACCCAGACTTTGGGGCTGCGGGCTTTCCTGGCCACTCTATCCTCAAAAGAAACTTTTTTTCACTTTTCCCCAGCACCGGCCTCCAATATGCCGAACGTCCTGGCCTGGCTCCCACAGCCAAGGTGGCAGCCAGAACAACTCTTGCTTTCTTTCATGGTCTCTGGGAACTACTTGCATTGCCACCCAGACTTTGGGGCTGCGGGCTTTCCTGGACCCTCTGTGCTCACAAGCACCTTTTTTTTCACTTTTCCCCAGCACCGGACCCCAATATGCCGAACGTCCTGGCCTGGCTCCCACAGCCAAGGTGGCAGCCAGAACAACTCTTGCTTTCTTTCAAGGTCTCTGGGAACTACTTGCATTGCCACCCAGACTTTGGGGCTGCGGACTTTCCTGGACCCTCTGTCCTCACAAGCACCTTTTTTTCACTTTTCCCCAGCACCGGCCTCCAATATGGCGAACGTCCTGGCCTGGCTCCCACAGCCAAGGTGGCAGCCAGAACAACTCTTGCTTTCTTTCAAGGTCTCTGGGAACTACTTGCATTGCCACCCTGACTTTGGGGCTGCGGGCTTTGCTGGACCCTCTGTCCTCACAAGCACCTTTTTTTCACTTTTCCCCAGCACTGGCCTCCAATATGCCGAACGTCCTGGCCTGGCTCCCACAGCCAAGGTGGCAGCCAGAACAACTCTTGCTTTCTTTCATGGTCTCTGGGAACTCCTTGCATTGCCACCCAGACTTTGGGGCTGCGGGCTTTCCTGGCCACTCTATCCTCCAAAGAACCTTTTTTTCACTTTTCCCCAGCACCGGCCTCAAATATGCCGAACATCCTGGCCTGGCTCCCACAGCCAAGGTGGCAGCCAGAACAACTCTTGCTTTCTTTCATGGTCTCTGGGAACTACTTGCATTGCCACCCAGACTTTGGGGCTGCGGGCTTTCCTGGACCCTCTGTCCTCACAAGCACCTTTTTTTCACTTTACCCCAGCACCGGACGCCAATATGCCGAACGTCCTGGCCTGGCTCCCACAGCCAAGGTGACAGCCAGAACAACTCTTGCTTTCTTTCAAGGTCTCTGGGAACTACTTGCATTGCCACCCAGACTTTGGGGCTGCGGGCTTTGCTGGACCCTCTGTCCTCACAAGCACCTTTTTTTCACTTTTCCCCAGCACCGGCCTCCAATATGCCGAACGTCCTGGCCTGGCTCCCACAGCCAAGGTGGCAGCCAGAACAACTCTTGCTTTCTTTCATGGTCTCTGGGAACTCCTTGCATTGCCACCCAGACTTTGGGGCTGCGGGCTTTCCTGGCCACTCTATCCTCCAAAGAACCTTTTTTTCACTTTACCCCAGCACTGGCCTCCAATATGCCGAACGTCCTGGCCTGGCTCCCACAGCCAAGGTGGCAGCCAGAACAACTCTTGCTTTCTTTCAAGGTGTCTGGGAACTACTTGCATTGCCACCCAGTCTTTGGGGCTGTGGGCTTTCCTGGCCACTCTATCCTCAAAAGAACCTTTTTTTCACTTTACCCCAGCGCCGGACCCCAATATGCCGAACGTCGTGGCCTGGCTCCCACTCCCAAGGTGGCAGCCAGAACAACTCTTGCTTTCTTTCATGGTCTCTGGGAACTACTTGCATTGCCACCCAGACTTTGGGGCTGCGGGCTTTGCTGGACCCTCTGTCCTCACAAGCACCTTTTTTTCACTTTTCCCCAGCACCGGCCTCAAATATGCCGAACGTCCTGGCCTGGCTCCCACAGCCAAGGTGGCAGCCAGAACAACTCTTGCTTACTTTCATGGTCTCTGGGAACTACTTGCATTGCCACCCAGACTTTGGGGCTGCACGCTTTCCTGGCCACTCTCTCCTCCAAAGAACCTTTTTTTCACTTTACCCCAGCACTGGCCTCCAATATGCCGAACGTCCTGGCCTGGCTCCCACACCCAAGGTAGCAGCCAGAACACATCTTGCTGTCTTTCAAGGTCTCTGGGAACTACTTGCATTGCCACCCAGACTTTGGGGCTGCGGGCTTTCCTGGCCACTCTATCCTCCAAAGAACCTTTTTTTCACTTTTCCCCAGCACCGGCCTCCAATATGCCGAACGTCCTGGCCTGGCTCCCACAGCCAAGGTGGCAGCCAGAACAACTCTTGCTTTCTTTCAAGGTCTCTGGGAACTACTTGCATTGCCACCCAGACTTTGGGGCTGCGGACTTTCTTGGACCCTCTGTCCTCACAAGCACCTTTTTTTCACTTTTCCCCAGCACCGGCCTCCAATATGGCGAACGTCCTGGCCTGGCTCCCACAGCCAAGGTGGCAGCCAGAACAACTCTTGCTTTCTTTCAAGGTCTCTGGGAACTAATTGCATTGCCACCCAGACTTTGGGGCTGCGGGCTTTCCTGGCCACTCTATCCTCAAAAGCACCTATTTTTCACTTTCCCCCAGCACCGGCCTCCAATATGCCGAACGTCCTGCCCTGGCTCTCACTCCCAAGGTGGCAGCCAGAACAACTCTTGCTTTCTTTCATGGTCTCTGGGAACTACTTGCATTGCCACCCAGACTTTGGGGCTGCGGGCTTTCCTGGCCACTCTATCCTCCAAAGAACCTTTTTTTCACTTTACCCCAGCACCGGCCTCCAATATGCCGAACGTCCTGGCCTGGCTCCTATCCCAAGGTGGCAGCCAGAACAACTCTTGCTTTCTTTCATGGTCTCTGGGAACTACTTGCATTGCCACCCAGACTTTGGGGCTGCGGGCTTTCCTGGCCACTCGATCCTCAAAAGAACCTTTTTTTCACTTTTCCCTAGCACCGGACCCCAATATGCTGAACATCCTGGCCTGGCTCCTATCCCAAGGTAGCAGGCAGAACAACTCATGCTTTCTTTCAAGGTCTCTGGGAACTACTTGCATTGCCACCCAGACTTTGGGGCTGCGGACTTTCCTGGACACTCTGTCCTCACAAGCACCTTTTTTTTGACTTTCCCCCAGCACTGGCCTCCAATATGCCGAACGTTCTGGCCTGGCTCCCACAGCCAAGGAGGCAGCCAGAACAACTCTTGCTTTCTTTCAAGGTCTCTGGGAACTACTTGCATTGCCACCCAGACTTTGGGGCTGCGGGCTTTCCTGGCCATTCTATCCTCAAAAGAAATTTTTTTTCACTTTACCCCAGCACCGGCCTCCAATATGCCGAACGTCCTGGGCTGGCTCCCACAGCCAAGGTGGCAGCCAGAACAACTCTTGCTTTCTTTCATGGTCTCTGGGAACTACTTGCATTGCCACCCAGACTTTGGGGCTGCGGACTTTGCTGGACACTCTGTCCTCACAAGCACCTTTTTTTCACTTTTCCCCAGCACCGGCCTCCAATATGCCGAACGTCCTGGCCTGGCTCCTATCCCAAGGTGGCAGCCAGAACTACTCTTGCTTTCGTTCATGGTCTCTGGGAACTCCTTGCATTGCCACCCAGACTTTGGGGCTGCGGGCTTTCCTGGCCACTCTCTCCTCCAAAGAACCTTTTTTTCACTTTTCCCTAGCACCGGACCCCAATATGCTGAACATCCTGGCCTGGCTCCTATCCCAAGGTGGCAGCCAGAACAACTCTTGCTTTCTTTCATGGTCTCTGGGAACTACTTGCATTGCCACCCAGACTTTGGGGCTGCGGGCTTTGCTGGACCCTCTGTCCTCACAAGCACCTTTTTTTCACTTTTCCCCAGCACTGGCCTCCAATATGCCGAACGTCCTGGCCTGGCTCCCACAGCCAAGGTGGCAGCCAGAACAACTCTTGCTTTCTTTCATGGTCTCTGGGAACTCCTTGCATTGCCACCCAGACTTTGGGGCTGCGGGCTTTCCTGGCCACTCTATCCTCCAAAGAACCTTTTTTTCACTTTTCCCCAGCACCGGCCTCAAATATGCCGAACATCCTGGCCTGGCTCCCACAGCCAAGGTGGCAGCCAGAACAACTCTTGCTTTCTTTCATGGTCTCTGGGAACTACTTGCATTGCCACCCAGACTTTGGGGCTGCGGGCTTTCCTGGACCCTCTGTCCTCACAAGCACCTTTTTTTCACTTTACCCCAGCACCGGACGCCAATATGCCGAACGTCCTGGCCTGGCTCCCACAGCCAAGGTGACAGCCAGAACAACTCTTGCTTTCTTTCAAGGTCTCTGGGAACTACTTGCATTGCCACCCAGACTTTGGGGCTGCGGGCTTTGCTGGACCCTCTGTCCTCACAAGCACCTTTTTTTCACTTTTCCCCAGCACCGGCCTCCAATATGCCGAACGTCCTGGCCTGGCTCCCACAGCCAAGGTGGCAGCCAGAACAACTCTTGCTTTCTTTCATGGTCTCTGGGAACTCCTTGCATTGCCACCCAGACTTTGGGGCTGCGGGCTTTCCTGGCCACTCTATCCTCCAAAGAACCTTTTTTTCACTTTACCCCAGCACTGGCCTCCAATATGCCGAACGTCCTGGCCTGGCTCCCACAGCCAAGGTGGCAGCCAGAACAACTCTTGCTTTCTTTCAAGGTGTCTGGGAACTACTTGCATTGCCACCCAGTCTTTGGGGCTGTGGGCTTTCCTGGCCACTCTATCCTCAAAAGAACCTTTTTTTCACTTTACCCCAGCGCCGGACCCCAATATGCCGAACGTCGTGGCCTGGCTCCCACTCCCAAGGTGGCAGCCAGAACAACTCTTGCTTTCTTTCATGGTCTCTGGGAACTACTTGCATTGCCACCCAGACTTTGGGGCTGCGGGCTTTGCTGGACCCTCTGTCCTCACAAGCACCTTTTTTTCACTTTTCCCCAGCACCGGCCTCAAATATGCCGAACGTCCTGGCCTGGCTCCCACAGCCAAGGTGGCAGCCAGAACAACTCTTGCTTACTTTCATGGTCTCTGGGAACTACTTGCATTGCCACCCAGACTTTGGGGCTGCACGCTTTCCTGGCCACTCTCTCCTCCAAAGAACCTTTTTTTCACTTTACCCCAGCACTGGCCTCCAATATGCCGAACGTCCTGGCCTGGCTCCCACACCCAAGGTAGCAGCCAGAACACATCTTGCTGTCTTTCAAGGTCTCTGGGAACTACTTGCATTGCCACCCAGACTTTGGGGCTGCGGGCTTTCCTGGCCACTCTATCCTCCAAAGAACCTTTTTTTCACTTTTCCCCAGCACCGGCCTCCAATATGCCGAACGTCCTGGCCTGGCTCCCACAGCCAAGGTGGCAGCCAGAACAACTCTTGCTTTCTTTCAAGGTCTCTGGGAACTACTTGCATTGCCACCCAGACTTTGGGGCTGCGGACTTTCTTGGACCCTCTGTCCTCACAAGCACCTTTTTTTCACTTTTCCCCAGCACCGGCCTCCAATATGGCGAACGTCCTGGCCTGGCTCCCACAGCCAAGGTGGCAGCCAGAACAACTCTTGCTTTCTTTCAAGGTCTCTGGGAACTAATTGCATTGCCACCCAGACTTTGGGGCTGCGGGCTTTCCTGGCCACTCTATCCTCAAAAGCACCTATTTTTCACTTTCCCCCAGCACCGGCCTCCAATATGCCGAACGTCCTGCCCTGGCTCTCACTCCCAAGGTGGCAGCCAGAACAACTCTTGCTTTCTTTCATGGTCTCTGGGAACTACTTGCATTGCCACCCAGACTTTGGGGCTGCGGGCTTTCCTGGCCACTCTATCCTCCAAAGAACCTTTTTTTCACTTTACCCCAGCACCGGCCTCCAATATGCCGAACGTCCTGGCCTGGCTCCTATCCCAAGGTGGCAGCCAGAACAACTCTTGCTTTCTTTCATGGTCTCTGGGAACTACTTGCATTGCCACCCAGACTTTGGGGCTGCGGGCTTTCCTGGCCACTCGATCCTCAAAAGAACCTTTTTTTCACTTTTCCCTAGCACCGGACCCCAATATGCTGAACATCCTGGCCTGGCTCCTATCCCAAGGTAGCAGGCAGAACAACTCATGCTTTCTTTCAAGGTCTCTGGGAACTACTTGCATTGCCACCCAGACTTTGGGGCTGCGGACTTTCCTGGACACTCTGTCCTCACAAGCACCTTTTTTTTGACTTTCCCCCAGCACTGGCCTCCAATATGCCGAACGTTCTGGCCTGGCTCCCACAGCCAAGGAGGCAGCCAGAACAACTCTTGCTTTCTTTCAAGGTCTCTGGGAACTACTTGCATTGCCACCCAGACTTTGGGGCTGCGGGCTTTCCTGGCCATTCTATCCTCAAAAGAAATTTTTTTTCACTTTACCCCAGCACCGGCCTCCAATATGCCGAACGTCCTGGGCTGGCTCCCACAGCCAAGGTGGCAGCCAGAACAACTCTTGCTTTCTTTCATGGTCTCTGGGAACTACTTGCATTGCCACCCAGACTTTGGGGCTGCGGACTTTGCTGGACACTCTGTCCTCACAAGCACCTTTTTTTCACTTTTCCCCAGCACCGGCCTCCAATATGCCGAACGTCCTGGCCTGGCTCCTATCCCAAGGTGGCAGCCAGAACTACTCTTGCTTTCGTTCATGGTCTCTGGGAACTCCTTGCATTGCCACCCAGACTTTGGGGCTGCGGGCTTTCCTGGCCACTCTCTCCTCCAAAGAACCTTTTTTTCACTTTTCCCTAGCACCGGACCCCAATATGCTGAACATCCTGGCCTGGCTCCTATCCCAAGGTGGCAGCCAGAACAACTCTTGCTTTCTTTCAAGGTCTCTGGGAACTCCTTGCATTGCCACCCAGACTTTGGGGCTGCGGGCTTTTCTGGACCCTCTGTCCTCACAAGCACCTTTTTTTCACTTTTCCCCAGCACCGGACCCCAATATGCTGAACGTCCTGGCCTGGCTCCCACAGCCAAGGTGGCAGCCAGAACAACTCTTGCTTTCTTTCAAGGTCTCTGGGAACTACTTGCATTGCCACCCAGACTTTGGGGCTGCGGGCTTTCCTGGACCCTCTGTCCTCACAAGCACCTTTTTTTCACTTTCCCCCAGCACCGGACGCCAATATGCTGAACGTCCTGCCCTGGCTCCCACTCCCAAGGTGGCAGCCAGAACAACTCTTGCTTTCTTTCAAGGTCTCTGGGAACTACTTGCATTGCCACCCAGACTTTGGGGCTGCGGGCTTTCCTGGACACTCTGTGCTCACAAGCACCTTTTTTTCACTTTTCCCCAGCACCGGCCTCCAATATGCCGAACGTCCTGGCCTGGCTCCCACAGCCAAGGTGGCAGCCAGAACAACTCTTGCTTTCTTTCAAGGTCTCTGGGAACTACTTGCATTGCCACCCAGACTTTGGGGCTGCGGGCTTTCCTGGCCACTCTATCCTCAAAAGAAACTTTTTTTCACTTTTCCCCAGCACCGGCCTCTAATATGCCGAACGTCCAGCCCTGGCTCCCACTCCCAAGGTGGCAGCCAGAACAACTCTTGCTTTCTTTCAAGGTCTCTGGGAACTACTTGCATTGCCACCCAGACTTTGGGGCTGCGGACTTTGCTGGACACTCTGTCCTCACAAGCACCTTTTTTTTGACTTTCCCCAGGCACCGGCCTCCAATATGCCGAACGTCCTGGCCTGGCTCCTATCCCAAGGTGGCAGCCAGAACAACTCTTGCTTTCTTTCAAGGTCTCTGGGAACTACTTGCATTGACACCCAGACTTTGGGGCTGCGGGCTTTCCTGGCCACTCTATCCTCCAAAGAACCTTTTTTTCACTTTACCCCAGCACCGGCCTCCAATATGCCGAACGTCCTGGCCTGGCTCCCACAGCCAAGGTGGCAGCCAGAACAACTCTTGCTTTCTTTCATGGTCTCTGGGAACTACTTGCATTGCCACCCAGACTTTGGGGCTGCGGGCTTTCCTGGCCACTCTATCCTCCAAAGAACCTTTTTTTCACTTTCCCCCAGCACTGGCCTCCAATATGCCGAACGTCCTGGCCTGGCTCCCACACCCAAGGTAGCAGCCAGAACAACTCTTGCTTTCTTTCAAGGTCTCTGGGAACTACTTGCATTGCCACCCAGACTTTGGGGCTGCGGGCTTTGCTGGACCCTCTGTCCTCACAAGCACCTTTTTTTTGACTTTCCCCCAGCACCGGCCTCCAATATGCCGAACGTCCTGGCCTGGCTCCCACAGCCAAGGTGGCAGCCAGAACAACTCTTGCTTTCTTTCATGGTCTCTGGGAACTACTTGCATTGCCACCCAGACTTTGGGGCTGCGGGCTTTCCTGGCCACTCTATCCTCCAAAGAACCTTTTTTTCACTTTTCCCCAGCACCGGCCTCCAATATGCCAAACGTCCTGGCCTGGCTCCCACAGCCAAGGTGGCAGCCAGATCAACTCTTGCTTTCTTTCATGGTCTCTGGGAACTACTTGCATTGCCACCCAGACTTTGGGGCTGCGGGCTTTCCTGGACCCTCTGTCCTCACAAGCACCTTTTTTTCACTTTCCCCCAGCACCGGACGCCAATATGCTGAACGTCCTGGCCTGGCTCCCACTCCCAAGGTGGCAGCCAGAACAACTCTTGCTTTCTTTCAAGGTCTCTGGGAACTACTTGCATTGCCACCCAGACTTTGGGGCTGCGGGCTTTGCTGGACCCTCTGTCCTCACAAGCACCTTTTTTTCACTTTTCCCCAGCACCGGCCTCCAATATGCCGAACGTCCTGGCCTGGCTCCCACAGCCAAGGTGGCAGCCAGAACAACTCTTGCTTTCTTTCAAGGTCTCTGGGAACTACTTGCATTGCCACCCAGACTTTGGGGCTGCGGGCTTTCCTGGCCACTCTATCCTCAAAAGAAACTTTTTTTCACTTTTCCCCACCACCGGCCTCTAATATGCCGAACGTCCTGCCCTGGCTCCCACTCCCAAGGTGGCAGCCAGAACAACTCTTGCTTTCTTTCAAGGTCTCTGGGAACTACTTGCATTGCCACCCAGACTTTGGGGCTGCGGGCTTTCCTGGCCACTCTATCCTCCAAAGAACCTTTTTTTCACTTTTCCCCACCACCGGCCTCCAATATGCCGAACGTCCTGGCCTGGCTCCCACAGCCAAGGTGGCAGCCAGAACAACTCTTGCTTTCTTTCAAGGTCTCTGGGAACTACTTGCATTGCCACCCAGACTTTGGGGCTGCGGACTTTCCTGGACCCTCTGTCCTCACAAGCACCTTTTTTTCACTTTTCCCCAGCACCGGCCTCCAATATGGCGAACGTCCTGGCCTGGCTCCCACAGCCAAGGTGGCAGCCAGAACAACTCTTGCTTTCTTTCATGGTCTCTGGGAACTACTTGCATTGCCACCCAGACTTTGGGGCTGCAGGCTTTCCTGGCCACTCTATCCTCAAAAGAACCATTTTTTCACTTTCCCCCAGCACCGGCCCCCAATATGCCGAACGTCCTGGCCTGGCTCCCACAGCCAAGGTGGCAGCCAGAACAACTCTTGCTTTCTTTCATGGTCTCTGGAAACTACTTACATTGCCACCCAGACTTTGGGGCTGCGGACTTTGCTGGACACTCTGTCCTCACAAGCACCTTTTTTTCACTTTTCCCCAGCACTGGCCTCCAATATGCCGAACGTCCTGGCCTGGCTCCCACAGCCAAGGTGGCAGCCAGAACAACTCTTGCTTTCTTTCAAGGTCTCTGGGAACTACTTGCATTGCCACCCAGACTTTGGGGCTGCGGGCTTTCCTGGCCACTCTATCCTCAAAAGAAACTTTTTTTCAGTTTTCCACCGCACCGGCCTCAAATATGCCGAACGTCCTGGCCTGGCTCCCACAGCCAAGGTGGCAGCCAGAACAACTCTTGCTTTCTTTCAAGGTCTCTGGGAACTACTTGCATTGCCACCCAGACTTTGGGGCTGCGGGCTTTCCTGGCCACTCTATCCTCCAAAGAACAATTTTTTCACTTTACGCCAGCACCGGCCTCCAATATGCCGAACGTCCTGGCCTGGCTCCCACTCCCAAGGTGGCAGCCAGAACAACTCTTGCTTTCTTTCAACGTCTCTGGGAACTACTTGCATTGCCACCCAGACTTTGGGGCTGCGGGCTTTCCTGGCCACTCTATCCTCCAAAGAACCTTTTTTTCACTTTTCCCCAGCACCGGCCTCCAATATGCCGAACGTCCTGGCCTGGCTCCCACAGCCAAGGTGGCAGCCAGAACAACTCTTGCTTTCTTTCAAGGTCTCTGGGAACTACTTGCATTGCCACCCAGACTTTGGGGCTGCGGACTTTCCTGGACCCTCTGTCCTTACAAGCACCTTTTTTTCACTTTTCCCCAGCACCGGCCTCCAATATGCCGAACGTCCTGGCCTGGCTCCCACAGCCAAGGTGGCAGCCAGAACAACTCTTGCTTTCTTTCAAGGTCTCTGGGAACAACTTGCATTGCCACCCAGACTTTGGGGCTGCGGGCTTTCCTGGCCACTCTGTCCTCACAAGCACCTTTTTTTTGACTTTCCCCCAGCGCCGGCCCGCAATATGCTGAACGTCCTGGCCTGGCTCCCACTCCCAAGGTGGCAGCCAGAACAACTCTTGCTTTCTTTCAAGGTCTCTGGGAACTACTTGCATTGCCACCCAGACTTTGGGGCTGCGGGCTTTCCTGGCCACTCTATCCTCAAAAGAACCTTTTTTTCACTTTTCCCTAGCACCGGACCCCAATATGCTGAACATCCTGGCCTGGCTCCCACAGCCAAGGTGGCAGCCAGAACAACTCTTGCTTTCTTTCATGGTCTCTGGGAACTCCTTGCATTGCCACCCAGACTTTGGGGCTGCGGGCTTTCCTGGCCACTCTATCCTCAAAAGAAACTTTTTTTCACTTTTCCCCAGCACCGGCCTCCAATATGCCGAACGTCCTGGCCTGGCTCCCACAGCCAAGGTGGCAGCCAGAACAACTCTTGCTTTCTTTCAAGGTCTCTGGGAACTACTTGCATTGCCACTCAGACTTTGGGGCTACGGACTTTCCTGGACCCTCTGTCCTCACAAGCACCTTTTTTTTCACTTTTCCCCAGCACCGGCCTCAAATATGCCGAACGTCCTGGGCTGGCTCCCACAGCCAAGGTGGCAGCCAGAACAACTCTTGCTTTCTTTCATGGTCTCTGGGAACTCCTTGCATTGCCACCCAGACTTTGGGGCTGCGGGCTTTCCTGGCCACTCTGTCCTCACAAGCACCTTTTTTTCACTTTTCCCTAGCACCGGACCCCAATATGCTGAACATCCTGGCCTGGCTCCCACAGCCAAGGTGGCAGCCAGAACAACTCTTGCTTTCTTTCATGGTCTCTGGGAACTCCTTGCATTGCCACCCAGACTTTGGGGCTGCACGCTTTCCTGGCCACTCTATCCTCCAAAGAACCTTTTTTTCACTTTTCCCCAGCACCGGCCTCCAATATGCCGAACGTCCTGGCCTGGCTCCCACAGCCAAGGTGGCAGCCAGAACAACTCTTGCTTTCTTTCAAGGTCTCTGGGAACTACTTGCATTGCCACCCAGACTTTGGGGCTGCGGACTTTCCTGGACCCTCTGTCCTCACAAGCACCTTTTTTTCACTTTTCCCCAGCACCGGCCTCCAATATGCCGAACGTCCTGGCCTGGCTCCCACAGCCAAGGTGGCAGCCAGAACAACTCTTGCTTTCTTTCATGGTCTCTGGGAACTACTTGCATTGCCACCCAGACTTTGGGGCTGCAGGCTTTCCTGGCCACTCTATCCTCAAAAGAACCATTTTTTCACTTTCCCCCAGCACCGGCCCCCAATATGCCGAACGTCCTGGCCTGGCTCCCACAGCCAAGGTGGCAGCCAGAACAACTCTTGCTTTCTTTCAAGGTCTCTGGGAACTCCTTGCATTGCCACCCAGACTTTGGGGCTGCAGGCTTTCCTGGCCACTCTATCCTCAAAAGAACCGTTTTTTCACTTTACCCCAGCACCGGCCTCAAATATGCCGAACGTCCTGGCCTGGCTCCCACTCCCAAGGTGGCAGCCAGAACAACTCTTGCTTTCTTTCAAGGTCTCTGGGAACTACTTGCATTGCCACCCAGACTTTGGGGCTACGGGCTTTCCTGGCCACTCGATCCTCAAAAGAAATTTTTTTTCACTTTTCCCCAGCACCGGACCCCAATATGCCGAACGTCCTGGCCTGGCTCCCACAGCCAAGGTGGCAGCCAGAAGAACTCTTGCTTTCTTTCATGGTCTCTGGGAACTACTTGCATTGCCACCCAGACTTTGGGGCTGCGGACTTTGCTGGACAGTCTGTCTCACAAGCACCTTTTTTTCACTTTTCCCCAGCACTGGCCTCAAATATGCCGAACGTCCTGGCCTGGCTCCCACACCCAAGGTGACAGCCAGAACAACTCTTGCTTTCTTTCAAGGTCTCTGGGAACTACTTGCATTGCCACCCAGACTTTGGGGCTGCGGGCTTTCCTGGCCACTCTATCCTCAAAAGAAACTTTTTTTCACTTTTCCCTAGCACCGGACCCCAATATGCTGAACATCCTGGCCTGGCTCCCACAGCCAAGGTGGCAGCCAGAACAACTCTTGCTTTCTTTCATGGTCTCTGGGAACTCCTTGCATTGCCACCCAGACTTTGGGGCTGCGGGCTTTCCTGGCCACTCTATCCTCCAAAGAACCTTTTTTTCACTTTTCCCCAGCACCGGCCTCCAATATGCCGAACGTCCTGGCCTGGCTCCCACAGCCAAGGTGGCAGCCAGAACAACTCTTGCTTTCTTTCAAGGTCTCTGGGAACTACTTGCATTGCCACCCAGACTTTGGGGCTGCGGGCTTTGCTGGACCCTCTGTCCTCACAAGCACCTTTTTTTCACTTTTCCCCAGCACCGGCCTCCAATATGCCGAACGTCCTGGCCTGGCTCCCACAGCCAAGGTGGCAGCCAGAACAACTCTTGCTTTCTTTCATGGTCTCTGGGAACTCCTTGCATTGCCACCCAGACTTTGGGGCTGCGGGCTTTCCTGGCCACTCTATCCTCCAAAGAACCTTTTTTTCACTTTACCCCAGCACTGGCCTCCAATATGCCGAACGTCCTGGCCTGGCTCCCACAGCCAAGGTGGCAGCCAGAACAACTCTTGCTTTCTTTCAAGGTGTCTGGGAACTACTTGCATTGCCACCCAGTCTTTGGGGCTGTGGGCTTTCCTGGCCACTCTATCCTCAAAAGAACCTTTTTTTCACTTTACCCCAGCGCCGGACCCCAATATGCCGAACGTCGTGGCCTGGCTCCCACTCCCAAGGTGGCAGCCAGAACAACTCTTGCTTTCTTTCATGGTCTCTGGGAACTACTTGCATTGCCACCCAGACTTTGGGGCTGCGGGCTTTGCTGGACCCTCTGTCCTCACAAGCACCTTTTTTTCACTTTTCCCCAGCACCGGCCTCAAATATGCCGAACGTCCTGGCCTGGCTCCCACAGCCAAGGTGGCAGCCAGAACAACTCTTGCTTACTTTCATGGTCTCTGGGAACTACTTGCATTGCCACCCAGACTTTGGGGCTGCACGCTTTCCTGGCCACTCTCTCCTCCAAAGAACCTTTTTTTCACTTTACCCCAGCACTGGCCTCCAATATGCCGAACGTCCTGGCCTGGCTCCCACACCCAAGGTAGCAGCCAGAACACATCTTGCTGTCTTTCAAGGTCTCTGGGAACTACTTGCATTGCCACCCAGACTTTGGGGCTGCGGGCTTTCCTGGCCACTCTATCCTCCAAAGAACCTTTTTTTCACTTTTCCCCAGCACCGGCCTCCAATATGCCGAACGTCCTGGCCTGGCTCCCACAGCCAAGGTGGCAGCCAGAACAACTCTTGCTTTCTTTCAAGGTCTCTGGGAACTACTTGCATTGCCACCCAGACTTTGGGGCTGCGGACTTTCTTGGACCCTCTGTCCTCACAAGCACCTTTTTTTCACTTTTCCCCAGCACCGGCCTCCAATATGGCGAACGTCCTGGCCTGGCTCCCACAGCCAAGGTGGCAGCCAGAACAACTCTTGCTTTCTTTCAAGGTCTCTGGGAACTAATTGCATTGCCACCCAGACTTTGGGGCTGCGGGCTTTCCTGGCCACTCTATCCTCAAAAGCACCTATTTTTCACTTTCCCCCAGCACCGGCCTCCAATATGCCGAACGTCCTGCCCTGGCTCTCACTCCCAAGGTGGCAGCCAGAACAACTCTTGCTTTCTTTCATGGTCTCTGGGAACTACTTGCATTGCCACCCAGACTTTGGGGCTGCGGGCTTTCCTGGCCACTCTATCCTCCAAAGAACCTTTTTTTCACTTTACCCCAGCACCGGCCTCCAATATGCCGAACGTCCTGGCCTGGCTCCTATCCCAAGGTGGCAGCCAGAACAACTCTTGCTTTCTTTCATGGTCTCTGGGAACTACTTGCATTGCCACCCAGACTTTGGGGCTGCGGGCTTTCCTGGCCACTCGATCCTCAAAAGAACCTTTTTTTCACTTTTCCCTAGCACCGGACCCCAATATGCTGAACATCCTGGCCTGGCTCCTATCCCAAGGTAGCAGGCAGAACAACTCATGCTTTCTTTCAAGGTCTCTGGGAACTACTTGCATTGCCACCCAGACTTTGGGGCTGCGGACTTTCCTGGACACTCTGTCCTCACAAGCACCTTTTTTTTGACTTTCCCCCAGCACTGGCCTCCAATATGCCGAACGTTCTGGCCTGGCTCCCACAGCCAAGGAGGCAGCCAGAACAACTCTTGCTTTCTTTCAAGGTCTCTGGGAACTACTTGCATTGCCACCCAGACTTTGGGGCTGCGGGCTTTCCTGGCCATTCTATCCTCAAAAGAAATTTTTTTTCACTTTACCCCAGCACCGGCCTCCAATATGCCGAACGTCCTGGGCTGGCTCCCACAGCCAAGGTGGCAGCCAGAACAACTCTTGCTTTCTTTCATGGTCTCTGGGAACTACTTGCATTGCCACCCAGACTTTGGGGCTGCGGACTTTGCTGGACACTCTGTCCTCACAAGCACCTTTTTTTCACTTTTCCCCAGCACCGGCCTCCAATATGCCGAACGTCCTGGCCTGGCTCCTATCCCAAGGTGGCAGCCAGAACTACTCTTGCTTTCGTTCATGGTCTCTGGGAACTCCTTGCATTGCCACCCAGACTTTGGGGCTGCGGGCTTTCCTGGCCACTCTCTCCTCCAAAGAACCTTTTTTTCACTTTTCCCTAGCACCGGACCCCAATATGCTGAACATCCTGGCCTGGCTCCTATCCCAAGGTGGCAGCCAGAACAACTCTTGCTTTCTTTCAAGGTCTCTGGGAACTCCTTGCATTGCCACCCAGACTTTGGGGCTGCGGGCTTTTCTGGACCCTCTGTCCTCACAAGCACCTTTTTTTCACTTTTCCCCAGCACCGGACCCCAATATGCTGAACGTCCTGGCCTGGCTCCCACAGCCAAGGTGGCAGCCAGAACAACTCTTGCTTTCTTTCAAGGTCTCTGGGAACTACTTGCATTGCCACCCAGACTTTGGGGCTGCGGGCTTTCCTGGACCCTCTGTCCTCACAAGCACCTTTTTTTCACTTTCCCCCAGCACCGGACGCCAATATGCTGAACGTCCTGCCCTGGCTCCCACTCCCAAGGTGGCAGCCAGAACAACTCTTGCTTTCTTTCAAGGTCTCTGGGAACTACTTGCATTGCCACCCAGACTTTGGGGCTGCGGGCTTTCCTGGACACTCTGTGCTCACAAGCACCTTTTTTTCACTTTTCCCCAGCACCGGCCTCCAATATGCCGAACGTCCTGGCCTGGCTCCCACAGCCAAGGTGGCAGCCAGAACAACTCTTGCTTTCTTTCAAGGTCTCTGGGAACTACTTGCATTGCCACCCAGACTTTGGGGCTGCGGGCTTTCCTGGCCACTCTATCCTCAAAAGAAACTTTTTTTCACTTTTCCCCAGCACCGGCCTCTAATATGCCGAACGTCCAGCCCTGGCTCCCACTCCCAAGGTGGCAGCCAGAACAACTCTTGCTTTCTTTCAAGGTCTCTGGGAACTACTTGCATTGCCACCCAGACTTTGGGGCTGCGGACTTTGCTGGACACTCTGTCCTCACAAGCACCTTTTTTTTGACTTTCCCCAGGCACCGGCCTCCAATATGCCGAACGTCCTGGCCTGGCTCCTATCCCAAGGTGGCAGCCAGAACAACTCTTGCTTTCTTTCAAGGTCTCTGGGAACTACTTGCATTGACACCCAGACTTTGGGGCTGCGGGCTTTCCTGGCCACTCTATCCTCCAAAGAACCTTTTTTTCACTTTACCCCAGCACCGGCCTCCAATATGCCGAACGTCCTGGCCTGGCTCCCACAGCCAAGGTGGCAGCCAGAACAACTCTTGCTTTCTTTCATGGTCTCTGGGAACTACTTGCATTGCCACCCAGACTTTGGGGCTGCGGGCTTTCCTGGCCACTCTATCCTCCAAAGAACCTTTTTTTCACTTTCCCCCAGCACTGGCCTCCAATATGCCGAACGTCCTGGCCTGGCTCCCACACCCAAGGTAGCAGCCAGAACAACTCTTGCTTTCTTTCAAGGTCTCTGGGAACTACTTGCATTGCCACCCAGACTTTGGGGCTGCGGGCTTTGCTGGACCCTCTGTCCTCACAAGCACCTTTTTTTTGACTTTCCCCCAGCACCGGCCTCCAATATGCCGAACGTCCTGGCCTGGCTCCCACAGCCAAGGTGGCAGCCAGAACAACTCTTGCTTTCTTTCATGGTCTCTGGGAACTACTTGCATTGCCACCCAGACTTTGGGGCTGCGGGCTTTCCTGGCCACTCTATCCTCCAAAGAACCTTTTTTTCACTTTTCCCCAGCACCGGCCTCCAATATGCCAAACGTCCTGGCCTGGCTCCCACAGCCAAGGTGGCAGCCAGATCAACTCTTGCTTTCTTTCATGGTCTCTGGGAACTACTTGCATTGCCACCCAGACTTTGGGGCTGCGGGCTTTCCTGGACCCTCTGTCCTCACAAGCACCTTTTTTTCACTTTCCCCCAGCACCGGACGCCAATATGCTGAACGTCCTGGCCTGGCTCCCACTCCCAAGGTGGCAGCCAGAACAACTCTTGCTTTCTTTCAAGGTCTCTGGGAACTACTTGCATTGCCACCCAGACTTTGGGGCTGCGGGCTTTGCTGGACCCTCTGTCCTCACAAGCACCTTTTTTTCACTTTTCCCCAGCACCGGCCTCCAATATGCCGAACGTCCTGGCCTGGCTCCCACAGCCAAGGTGGCAGCCAGAACAACTCTTGCTTTCTTTCAAGGTCTCTGGGAACTACTTGCATTGCCACCCAGACTTTGGGGCTGCGGGCTTTCCTGGCCACTCTATCCTCAAAAGAAACTTTTTTTCACTTTTCCCCACCACCGGCCTCTAATATGCCGAACGTCCTGCCCTGGCTCCCACTCCCAAGGTGGCAGCCAGAACAACTCTTGCTTTCTTTCAAGGTCTCTGGGAACTACTTGCATTGCCACCCAGACTTTGGGGCTGCGGGCTTTCCTGGCCACTCTATCCTCCAAAGAACCTTTTTTTCACTTTACCCCAGCACCGGCCTCCAATATGCCGAACGTCCTGGCCTGGCTCCCACAGCCAAGGTGGCAGCCAGAACAACTCTTGCTTTCTTTCAAGGTCTCTGGGAACTACTTGCATTGCCACCCAGACTTTGGGGCTGCGGACTTTCCTGGACCCTCTGTCCTCACAAGCACCTTTTTTTCACTTTTCCCCAGCACCGGCCTCCAATATGGCGAACGTCCTGGCCTGGCTCCCACAGCCAAGGTGGCAGCCAGAACAACTCTTGCTTTCTTTCAAGGTCTCTGGGAACTAATTGCATTGCCACCCAGACTTTGGGGCTGCGGGCTTTCCTGGCCACTCTATCCTCAAAAGCACATATTTTTCACTTTTCCCCAGCACCGGCCTCCAATATGCCGAACGTCCTGCCCTGGCTCCCACAGCCAAGGTGGCAGCCAGAACAACTCTTGCTTTCTTTCATGGTCTCTGGGAACTCCTTGCATTGCCACCCAGACTTTGGGGCTGCGGGCTTTCCTGGCCACTCTATCCTCCAAAGAACCTTTTTTTCACTTTACCCCAGCACCGGACCCCAATATGCCGAACGTCCTGGCCTGGCTCCCACAGCCAAGGAGGCAGCCAGAAGAACTCTTGCTTTCTTTCAAGGTCTCTGGGAACTCCTTGCATTGCCACCCAGACTTTGGGGCTGCGGGCTTTCCTGGCCACTCTATCCTCAAAAGAAACTTTTTTTCACTTTACCCCAGCACCGGACGCCAATATGCTGAACGTCCTGGCCTGGCTCCCACAGCCAAGGTGGCAGCCAGAACAACTCTTGCTTTCTTTCAAGGTCTCTGGGAACTACTTGCATTGCCACCCAGACTTTGGGGCTGCGGGCTTTCCTGGACCCTCTGTTCTCACAAGCACCTTTTTTTCACTTTCCCCCAGCACCGGACGCCAATATGCTGAACGTCCTGGCCTGGCTCCCACTCCCAAGGTGGCAGCCAGAACAACTCTTGCTTTCTTTCAAGGTCTCTGGGAACTCCTTGCATTGCCACCCAGACTTTGGGGCTGCGGGCTTTCCTGGCCATTCTATCCTCAAAAGAAATTTTTTTTCACTTTACCCCAGCACCGGCCTCCAATATGCCGAACGTCCTGGGCTGGCTCCCACAGCCAAGGTGGCAGCCAGAACAACTCTTGCTTTCTTTCATGGTCTCTGGGAACTACTTGCATTGCCACCCAGACTTTGGGGCTGCGGGCTTTCCTGGCCACTCTCTCCTCCAAAGAACCTTTTTTTCACTTTTCCCTAGCACCGGACCCCAATATGCTGAACATCCTGGCCTGGCTCCTATCCCAAGGTGGCAGCCAGAACAACTCTTGCTTTCTTTCAAGGTCTCTGGGAACTCCTTGCATTGCCACCCAGACTTTGGGGCTGCGGGCTTTTCTGGACCCTCTATCCTCACAAGCACCTTTTTTTCACTTTTCCCCAGCACCGGACCCCAATATGCCGAACGTCCTGGCCTGGCTCCCACAGCCAAGGAGGCAGCCAGAACAACTCTTGCTTTCTTTCAAGGTCTCTGGGAACTACTTGCATTGCCACCCAGACTTTGGGGCTGCGGGCTTTCCTGGCCACTCTATCCTCAAAAGAAACTTTTTTTCACTTTCCCCCAGCACCGGACGCCAATATGCTGAACGTCCTGGCCTGGCTCCCACTCCCAAGGTGGCAGCCAGAACAACTCTTGCTTTCTTTCAAGGTCTCTGGGAACTACTTGCATTGCCACCCAGACTTTGGGGCTGCGGGCTTTGCTGGACCCTCTGTCCTCACAAGCACCTTTTTTTCACTTTTCCCCAGCACCGGCCTCCAATATGCCGAACGTCCTGGCCTGGCTCCCACAGCCAAGGTGGCAGCCAGAACAACTCTTGCTTTCTTTCAAGGTCTCTGGGAACTACTTGCATTGCCACCCAGACTTTGGGGCTGCGGGCTTTCCTGGCCACTCTATCCTCAAAAGAAACTTTTTTTCACTTTTCCCCACCACCGGCCTCTAATATGCCGAACGTCCTGCCCTGGCTCCCACTCCCAAGGTGGCAGCCAGAACAACTCTTGCTTTCTTTCAAGGTCTCTGGGAACTACTTGCATTGCCACCCAGACTTTGGGGCTGCGGGCTTTCCTGGCCACTCTATCCTCCAAAGAACCTTTTTTTCACTTTACCCCAGCACCGGCCTCCAATATGCCGAACGTCCTGGCCTGGCTCCCACAGCCAAGGTGGCAGCCAGAACAACTCTTGCTTTCTTTCAAGGTCTCTGGGAACTACTTGCATTGCCACCCAGACTTTGGGGCTGCGGACTTTCCTGGACCCTCTGTCCTCACAAGCACCTTTTTTTCACTTTTCCCCAGCACCGGCCTCCAATATGGCGAACGTCCTGGCCTGGCTCCCACAGCCAAGGTGGCAGCCAGAACAACTCTTGCTTTCTTTCAAGGTCTCTGGGAACTAATTGCATTGCCACCCAGACTTTGGGGCTGCGGGCTTTCCTGGCCACTCTATCCTCAAAAGCACATATTTTTCACTTTTCCCCAGCACCGGCCTCCAATATGCCGAACGTCCTGCCCTGGCTCCCACAGCCAAGGTGGCAGCCAGAACAACTCTTGCTTTCTTTCATGGTCTCTGGGAACTCCTTGCATTGCCACCCAGACTTTGGGGCTGCGGGCTTTCCTGGCCACTCTATCCTCCAAAGAACCTTTTTTTCACTTTACCCCAGCACCGGACCCCAATATGCCGAACGTCCTGGCCTGGCTCCCACAGCCAAGGAGGCAGCCAGAAGAACTCTTGCTTTCTTTCAAGGTCTCTGGGAACTCCTTGCATTGCCACCCAGACTTTGGGGCTGCGGGCTTTCCTGGCCACTCTATCCTCAAAAGAAACTTTTTTTCACTTTACCCCAGCACCGGACGCCAATATGCTGAACGTCCTGGCCTGGCTCCCACAGCCAAGGTGGCAGCCAGAACAACTCTTGCTTTCTTTCAAGGTCTCTGGGAACTACTTGCATTGCCACCCAGACTTTGGGGCTGCGGGCTTTCCTGGACCCTCTGTTCTCACAAGCACCTTTTTTTCACTTTCCCCCAGCACCGGACGCCAATATGCTGAACGTCCTGGCCTGGCTCCCACTCCCAAGGTGGCAGCCAGAACAACTCTTGCTTTCTTTCAAGGTCTCTGGGAACTCCTTGCATTGCCACCCAGACTTTGGGGCTGCGGGCTTTCCTGGCCATTCTATCCTCAAAAGAAATTTTTTTTCACTTTACCCCAGCACCGGCCTCCAATATGCCGAACGTCCTGGGCTGGCTCCCACAGCCAAGGTGGCAGCCAGAACAACTCTTGCTTTCTTTCATGGTCTCTGGGAACTACTTGCATTGCCACCCAGACTTTGGGGCTGCGGGCTTTCCTGGCCACTCTCTCCTCCAAAGAACCTTTTTTTCACTTTTCCCTAGCACCGGACCCCAATATGCTGAACATCCTGGCCTGGCTCCTATCCCAAGGTGGCAGCCAGAACAACTCTTGCTTTCTTTCAAGGTCTCTGGGAACTCCTTGCATTGCCACCCAGACTTTGGGGCTGCGGGCTTTTCTGGACCCTCTATCCTCACAAGCACCTTTTTTTCACTTTTCCCCAGCACCGGACCCCAATATGCCGAACGTCCTGGCCTGGCTCCCACAGCCAAGGAGGCAGCCAGAACAACTCTTGCTTTCTTTCAAGGTCTCTGGGAACTACTTGCATTGCCACCCAGACTTTGGGGCTGCGGGCTTTCCTGGCCACTCTATCCTCAAAAGAAACTTTTTTTCACTTTCCCCCAGCACCGGACGCCAATATGCTGAACGTCCTGGCCTGGCTCCCACAGCCAAGGTGGCAGCCAGAACAACTCTTGCTTTCTTTCAAGGTCTCTGGGAACTACTTGCATTGCCACCCAGACTTTGGGGCTGCGGGCTTTCCTGGACCCTCTGTCCTCACAAGCACCTTTTTTTCACTTTCCCCCAGCACCGGACGCCAATATGCTGAACGTCCTGCCCTGGCTCCCACTCCCAAGGTGGCAGCCAGAACAACTCTTGCTTTCTTTCAAGGTCTCTGGGAACTACTTGCATTGCCACCCAGACTTTGGGGCTGCGGGCTTTCCTGGACACTCTGTGCTCACAAGCACCTTTTTTTCACTTTTCCCCAGCACCGGCCTCCAATATGCCGAACGTCCTGGCCTGGCTCCCACAGCCAAGGTGGCAGCCAGAACAACTCTTGCTTTCTTTCAAGGTCTCTGGGAACTACTTGCATTGCCACCCAGACTTTGGGGCTGCGGGCTTTCCTGGCCACTCTATCCTCAAAAGAAACTTTTTTTCACTTTTCCCCAGCACCGGCCTCTAATATGCCGAACGTCCTGCCCTGGCTCCCACTCCCAAGGTGGCAGCCAGAACAACTCTTGCTTTCTTTCAAGGTCTCTGGGAACTACTTGCATTGCCACCCAGACTTTGGGGCTGCGGACTTTGCTGGACACTCTGTCCTCACAAGCACCTTTTTTTTGACTTTCCCCAGGCACCGGCCTCCAATATGCCGAACGTCCTGGCCTGGCTCCTATCCCAAGGTGGCAGCCAGAACAACTCTTGCTTTCTTTCAAGGTCTCTGGGAACTACTTGCATTGACACCCAGACTTTGGGGCTGCGGGCTTTGCTGGACCCTCTGTCCTCACAAGCACCTTTTTTTTGACTTTCCCCCAGCACCGGCCTCCAATATGCCGAACGTCCTGGCCTGGCTCCCACAGCCAAGGTGGCAGCCAGAACAACTCTTGCTTTCTTTCATGGTCTCTGGGAACTACTTGCATTGCCACCCAGACTTTGGGGCTGCGGGCTTTCCTGGCCACTCTATCCTCAAAAGAAACTTTTTTTCACTTTTCCCCACCACCGGCCTCTAATATGCCGAACGTCCTGCCCTGGCTCCCACTCCCAAGGTGGCAGCCAGAACAACTCTTGCTTTCTTTCAAGGTCTCTGGGAACTCCTTGCATTGCCACCCAGACTTTGGGGCTGCGGGCTTTCCTGGCCACTCTATCCTCCAAAGAACCTTTTTTTCACTTTACCCCAGCACCGGCCTCCAATATGCCGAACGTCCTGGCCTGGCTCCCACAGCCAAGGTGGCAGCCAGAACAACTCTTGCTTTCTTTCATGGTCTCTGGGAACTACTTGCATTGCCACCCAGACTTTGGGGCTGCGGACTTTGCTGGACACTCTGTCCTCACAAGCACCTTTTTTTTGACTTTCCCCCAGCACTGGCCTCCAATATGCCGAACATCCTGGCCTGGCTCCCACAGCCAAGGAGGCAGCCAGAACAACTCTTGCTTTCTTTCAAGGTCTCTGGGAACTCCTTGCATTGCCACCCAGACTTTGGGGCTGCGGGCTTTCCTGGCCATTCTATCCTCAAAAGAAATTTTTTTTCACTTTACCCCAGCACCGGCCTCCAATATGCTGAACGTCCTGGGCTGGCTCCCACAGCCAAGGTGGCAGCCAGAACAACTCTTGCTTTCGTTCATGGTCTCTGGGAACTACTTGCATTGCCACCCAGACTTTGGGGCTGCGGACTTTGCTGGACACTCTGTCCTCACAAGCACCTTTTTTTCACTTTTCCCCAGCACCGGCCTCCAATATGCCGAACGTCCTGGCCTGGCTCCTATCCCAAGGTGGCAGCCAGAACTACTCTTGCTTTCTTTCATGGTCTCTGGGAACTCCTTGCATTGCCACCCAGACTTTGGGGCTGCGGGCTTTCCTGGCCACTCTCTCCTCCAAAGAACCTTTTTTTCACTTTTCCCTAGCACCGGACCCCAATATGCTGAACATCCTGGCCTGGCTCCTATCCCAAGGTGGCAGCCAGAACAACTCTTGCTTTCTTTCAAGGTCTCTGGGAACTCCTTCATTGCCACCCAGACTTTGGGGCTGCGGGCTTTTCTGGACCCTCTGTCCTCACAAGCACCTTTTTTTCACTTTTCCCCAGCACCGGACCCCAATATGCCGAACGTCCTGGCCTGGCTCCCACAGCCAAGGAGGCAGCCAGAACAACTCTTGCTTTCTTTCAAGGTCTCTGGGAACTCCTTGCATTGCCACCCAGACTTTGGGGCTGCGGGCTTTCCTGGACCCTCTGTTCTCACAAGCACCTTTTTTTCACTTTCCCCCAGCACCGGACGCCAATATGCTGAACGTCCTGGCCTGGCTCCCACTCCCAAGGTGGCAGCCAGAACAACTCTTGCTTTCTTTCAAGGTCTCTGGGAACTACTTGCATTGCCACCCAGACTTTGGGGCTGCGGGCTTTGCTGGACCCTCTGTGCTCACAAGCACCTTTTTTTCACTTTTCCCCAGCACCGGCCTCCAATATGCCGAACGTCCTGGCCTGGCTCCCACAGCCAAGGTGGCAGCCAGAACAACTCTTGCTTTCTTTCAAGGTCTCTGGGAACTACTTGCATTGCCACCCAGACTTTGGGGCTGCGGGCTTTCCTGGCCACTCTATCCTCAAAAGAAACTTTTTTTCACTTTCCCCCAGCACCGGCCTCTAATATGCCGAACGTCCTGCCCTGGCTCCCACTCCCAAGGTGGCAGCCAGAACAACTCTTGCTTTCTTTCAAGGTCTCTGGGAACTACTTGCATTGCCACCCAGACTTTGGGGCTGCGGACTTTCCTGGACACTCTGTCCTCACAAGCACCTTTTTTTTGACTTTCCCCCAGCACCGGCCTCCAATATGCCGAACGTCCTGGCCTGGTTCCCACTCCCAAGGTGGCAGCCAGAACAACTCTTGCTTTCTTTCAAGGTCTCTGGGAACTACTTGCATTGCCACCCAGACTTTGGGGCTGCGGGCTTTCCTGGCCACTCTATCCTCCAAAGAACCTTTTTTTCACTTTCCCCCAGCACTGGCCTCCAATATGCCGAACGTCCTGGCCTGGCTCCCACACCCAAGGTAGCAGCCAGAACAACTCTTGCTTTCTTTCAAGGTCTCTGGGAACTACTTGCATTGCCACCCAGACTTTGGGGCTGCGGGCTTTGCTGGACCCTCTGTCCTCACAAGCACCTTTTTTTTGACTTTCCCCCAGCACCGGCCTCCAATATGCTGAACATCCTGGCCTGGCTCCTATCCCAAGGTAGCAGGCAGAACAACTCTTGCTTTCTTTCAAGGTCTCTGGGAACTACTTGCATTGCCACCCAGACTTTGGGGCTGCGGACTTTCCTGGACACTCTGTCCTCACAAGCACCTTTTTTTTGACTTTCCCCCAGCACTGGCCTCCAATATGCCGAACGTCCTGGCCTGGCTCCCACAGCCAAGGAGGCAGCCAGAACAACTCTTGCTTTCTTTCAAGGTCTCTGGGAACTCCTTGCATTGCCACCCAGACTTTGGGGCTGCGGGCTTTCCTGGCCATTCTATCCTCAAAAGAAATTTTTTTTCACTTTACCCCAGCACCGGCCTCCAATATGCCGAACGTCCTGGGCTGGCTCCCACAGCCAAGGTGGCAGCCAGAACAACTCTTGCTTTCTTTCATGGTCTCTGGGAACTACTTGCATTGCCACCCAGACTTTGGGGCTGCGGACTTTGCTGGACACTCTGTCCTCACAAGCACCTTTTTTTCACTTTTCCCCAGCACCGGCCTCCAATATGCCGAACGTCCTGGCCTGGCTCCTATCCCAAGGTGGCAGCCAGAACTACTCTTGCTTTCGTTCATGGTCTCTGGGAACTCCTTGCATTGCCACCCAGACTTTGGGGCTGCGGGCTTTCCTGGCCACTCTCTCCTCCAAAGAACCTTTTTTTCACTTTTCCCGAGCACCGGACCCCAATATGCTGAACATCCTGGCCTGGCTCCTATCCCAAGGTGGCAGCCAGAACAACACTTGCTTTCTTTCAAGGTCTCTGGGAACTCCTTGCATTGCCACCCAGACTTTGGGGCTGCGGGCTTTTCTGGACCCTCTGTCCTCACAAGCACCTTTTTTTCACTTTTCCCCAGCACCGGACCCCAATATGCCGAACGTCCTGGCCTGGCTCCCACAGCCAAGGAGGCAGCCAGAACAACTCTTGCTTTCTTTCAAGGTCTCTGGGAACTCCTTGCATTGCCACCCAGACTTTGGGGCTGCGGGCTTTCCTGGACCCTCTGTCCTCACAAGCACCTTTTTTTCACTTTCCCCCAGAACCGGACGCCAATATGCTGAACGTCCTGCCCTGGCTCCCACTCCCAAGGTGGCAGCCAGAACAACTCTTGCTTTCTTTCAAGGTCTCTGGGAACTACTTGCATTGCCACCCAGACTTTGGGGCTGCGGACTTTGCTGGACATTCTGTGCTCACAAGCACCTTTTTTTCACTTTTCCCCAGCACCGGCCTCCAATATGCCGAACGTCCTGGCCTGGCTCCCACAGCCAAGGTGGCAGCCAGAACAACTCTTGCTTTCTTTCAAGGTCTCTGGGAACTACTTGCATTGCCACCCAGACTTTGGGGCTGCGGGCTTTCCTGGCCACTCTATCCTCAAAAGAAACTTTTTTTCACTTTTCCCCAGCACCGGCCTCTAATATGCCGAACGTCCTGCCCTGGCTCCCACTCCCAAGGTGGCAGCCAGAACAACTCTTGCTTTCTTTCAAGGTCTCTGGGAACTACTTGCATTGCCACCCAGACTTTGGGGCTGCGGACTTTGCTGGACACTCTGTCCTCACAAGCACCTTTTTTTTGACTTTCCCCAGGCACCGGCCTCCAATATGCCGAACGTCCTGGCCTGGCTCCTATCCCAAGGTGGCAGCCAGAACAACTCTTGCTTTCTTTCAAGGTCTCTGGGAACTACTTGCATTGACACCCAGACTTTGGGGCTGCGGGCTTTCCTGGCCACTCTATCCTCCAAAGAACCTTTTTTTCACTTTCCCCCAGCACCGGCCTCCAATATGCCGAACGTCCTGGCCTGGCTCCCACAGCCAAGGTGGCAGCCAGAACAACTCTTGCTTTCTTTCATGGTCTCTGGGAACTACTTGCATTGCCACCCAGACTTTGGGGCTGCGGGCTTTCCTGGCCACTCTATCCTCCAAAGAACCTTTTTTTCACTTTTCCCCAGCACTGGCCTCCAATATGCCGAACGTCCTGGCCTGGCTCCCACACCCAAGGTAGCAGCCAGAACAACTCTTGCTTTCTTTCAAGGTCTCTGGGAACTACTTGCATTGCCACCCAGACTTTGGGGCTGCGGGCTTTGCTGGACCCTCTGTCCTCACAAGCACCTTTTTTTTGACTTTCCCCCAGCACCGGCCTCCAATATGCTGAACGTCCTGGCCTGGCTCCCACTCCCAAGGTGGCAGCCAGAACAACTCTTGCTTTCTTTCAAGGTCTCTGGGAACTACTTGCATTGCCACCCAGACTTTGGGGCTGCGGACTTTCCTGGACCCTCTGTCCTCACAAGCACCTTTTTTTCACTTTCCCCCATCACCGGCCTCCAATATGCCGAACGTCCTGGCCTGGCTCCCACAGCCAAGGTGGCAGCCAGAACAACTCTTGCTTTCTTTCAAGGTCTCTGGGAACTACTTGCATTGCCACCCAGACTTTGGGGCTGCGGGCTTTCCTGGCCACTCTATCCTCAAAAGAAACTTTTTTTCACTTTTCCCCACCACCGGCCTCTAATATGCCGAACGTCCTGCCCTGGCTCCCACTCCCAAGGTGGCAGCCAGAACAACTCTTGCTTTCTTTCAAGGTCTTTGGGAACTACTTGCATTGCCACCCAGACTTTGGGGCTGCGGGCTTTCCTGGCCACTCTATCCTCCAAAGAACCTTTTTTTCACTTTACCCCAGCACCGGCCTCCAATATGCCGAACGTCCTGGCCTGGCTCCCACAGCCAAGGTGGCAGCCAGAACAACTCTTGCTTTCTTTCATGGTCTCTGGGAACTACTTGCATTGCCACCCAGACTTTGGGGCTGCGGACTTTGCTGGACACTCTGTCCTCACAAGCACCTTTTTTTTGACTTTCCCCCAGCACTGGCCTCCAATATGCCGAACATCCTGGCCTGGCTCCCACTACCAAGGAGGCAGCCAGAACAACTCTTGCTTTCTTTCAAGGTCTCTGGGAACTCCTTGCATTGCCACCCAGACTTTGGGGCTGCGGGCTTTCCTGGCCATTCTATCCTCAAAAGAAATTTTTTTTCACTTTACCCCAGCACCGGCCTCCAATATGCCGAACGTCCTGGGCTGGCTCCCACAGCCAAGGTGGCAGCCAGAACAACTCTTGCTTTCGTTCATGGTCTCTGGGAACTACTTGCATTGCCACCCAGACTTTGGGGCTGCGGACTTTGCTGGACACTCTATCCTCCAAAGAACCTTTTTTTCACTTTTCCCCAGCACCGGCCTCAAATATGCCAAACGTCCTGGCCTGGCTCCCACAGCCAAGGTGGCAGCCAGATCAACTCTTGCTTTCTTTCATGGTCTCTGGGAACTACTTGCATTGCCACCCAGACTTTGGGGCTGCGGGCTTTCCTGGACCCTCTGTCCTCACAAGCACCTTTTTTTCACTTTTCCCCACCACCGGCCTCTAATATGCCGAACGTCCTGCCCTGGCTCCCACTCCCAAGGTGGCAGCCAGAACAACTCTTGCTTTCTTTCAAGGTCTCTGGGAACTACTTGCATTGCCACCCAGACTTTGGGGCTGCGGGCTTTCCTGGCCACTCTATCCTCCAAAGAACCTTTTTTTCACTTTACCCCAGCACCGGCCTCCAATATGCCGAACGTCCTGGCCTGGCTCCCACAGCCAAGGTGGCAGCCAGAACAACTCTTGCTTTCTTTCATGGTCTCTGGGAACTACTTGCATTGCCACCCAGACTTTGGGGCTGCGGACTTTGCTGGACACTCTGTCCTCACAAGCACCTTTTTTTTGACTTTCCCCCAGCACTGGCCTCCAATATGCCGAACATCCTGGCCTGGCTCCCACAGCCAAGGAGGCAGCCAGAACAACTCTTGCTTTCTTTCAAGGTCTCTGGGAACTCCTTGCATTGCCACCCAGACTTTGGGGCTGCGGGCTTTCCTGGCCATTCTATCCTCAAAAGAAATTTTTTTTCACTTTACCCCAGCACCGGCCTCCAATATGCTGAACGTCCTGGGCTGGCTCCCACAGCCAAGGTGGCAGCCAGAACAACTCTTGCTTTCGTTCATGGTCTCTGGGAACTACTTGCATTGCCACCCAGACTTTGGGGCTGCGGACTTTGCTGGACACTCTGTCCTCACAAGCACCTTTTTTTCACTTTTCCCCAGCACCGGCCTCCAATATGCCGAACGTCCTGGCCTGGCTCCTATCCCAAGGTGGCAGCCAGAACTACTCTTGCTTTCTTTCATGGTCTCTGGGAACTCCTTGCATTGCCACCCAGACTTTGGGGCTGCGGGCTTTCCTGGCCACTCTCTCCTCCAAAGAACCTTTTTTTCACTTTTCCCTAGCACCGGACCCCAATATGCTGAACATCCTGGCCTGGCTCCTATCCCAAGGTGGCAGCCAGAACAACTCTTGCTTTCTTTCAAGGTCTCTGGGAACTCCTTGCATTGCCACCCAGACTTTGGGGCTGCGGGCTTTTCTGGACCCTCTGTCCTCACAAGCACCTTTTTTTCACTTTTCCCCAGCACCGGACCCCAATATGCCGAACGTCCTGGCCTGGCTCCCACAGCCAAGGAGGCAGCCAGAACAACTCTTGCTTTCTTTCAAGGTCTCTGGGAACTACTTGCATTGCCACCCAGACTTTGGGGCTGCGGGCTTTCCTGGACCCTCTGTTCTCACAAGCACCTTTTTTTCACTTTCCCCCAGCACCGGACGCCAATATGCTGAACGTCCTGGCCTGGCTCCCACTCCCAAGGTGGCAGCCAGAACAACTCTTGCTTTCTTTCAAGGTCTCTGGGAACTACTTGCATTGCCACCCAGACTTTGGGGCTGCGGGCTTTGCTGGACCCTCTGTGCTCACAAGCACCTTTTTTTCACTTTTCCCCAGCACCGGCCTCCAATATGCCGAACGTCCTGGCCTGGCTCCCACAGCCAAGGTGGCAGCCAGAACAACTCTTGCTTTCTTTCAAGGTCTCTGGGAACTACTTGCATTGCCACCCAGACTTTGGGGCTGCGGGCTTTCCTGGCCACTCTATCCTCAAAAGAAACTTTTTTTCACTTTCCCCCAGCACCGGCCTCTAATATGCCGAACGTCCTGCCCTGGCTCCCACTCCCAAGGTGGCAGCCAGAACAACTCTTGCTTTCTTTCAAGGTCTCTGGGAACTACTTGCATTGCCACCCAGACTTTGGGGCTGCGGACTTTCCTGGACACTCTGTCCTCACAAGCACCTTTTTTTTGACTTTCCCCCAGCACCGGACCCCAATATGCCGAACGTCCTGGCCTGGTTCCCACTCCCAAGGTGGCAGCCAGAACAACTCTTGCTTTCTTTCAAGGTCTCTGGGAACTACTTGCATTGCCACCCAGACTTTGGGGCTGCGGGCTTTCCTGGCCACTCTATCCTCCAAAGAACCTTTTTTTCACTTTCCCCCAGCACCGGCCTCCAATATGCCGAACGTCCTGGCCTGGCTCCCACAGCCAAGGTGGCAGCCAGAACAACTCTTGCTTTCTTTCATGGTCTCTGGGAACTACTTGCATTGCCACCCAGACTTTGGGGCTGCGGGCTTTCCTGGCCACTCTATCCTCCAAAGAACCTTTTTTTCACTTTCCCCCAGCACTGGCCTCCAATATGCCGAACGTCCTGGCCTGGCTCCCACACCCAAGGTAGCAGCCAGAACAACTCTTGCTTTCTTTCAAGGTCTCTGGGAACTACTTGCATTGCCACCCAGACTTTGGGGCTGCGGGCTTTGCTGGACCCTCTGTCCTCACAAGCACCTTTTTTTTGACTTTCCCCCAGCACCGGCCTCCAATATGCTGAACGTCCTGGCCTGGCTCCCACTCCCAAGGTGGCAGCCAGAACAACTCTTGCTTTCTTTCAAGGTCTCTGGGAACTACTTGCATTGCCACCCAGACTTTGGGGCTGCGGACTTTCCTGGACCCTCTGTCCTCACAAGCACCTTTTTTTCACTTTCCCCCATCACCGGCCTCCAATATGCCGAACGTCCTGGCCTGGCTCCCACAGCCAAGGTGGCAGCCAGAACAACTCTTGCTTTCTTTCAAGGTCTCTGGGAACTACTTGCATTGCCACCCAGACTTTGGGGCTGCGGGCTTTCCTGGCCACTCTCTCCTCCAAAGAACCTTTTTTTCACTTTTCCCTAGCACCGGACCCCAATATGCTGAACATCCTGGCCTGGCTCCTATCCCAAGGTGGCAGCCAGAACAACTCTTGCTTTCTTTCAAGGTCTCTGGGAACTCCTTGCATTGCCACCCAGACTTTGGGGCTGCGGGCTTTTCTGGACCCTCTGTCCTCACAAGCACCTTTTTTTCACTTTCCCCCAGCACCGGACCCCAATATGCCGAACGTCCTGGCCTGGCTCCCACAGCCAAGGAGGCAGCCAGAACAACTCTTGCTTTCTTTCAAGGTCTCTGGGAACTCCTTGCATTGCCACCCAGACTTTGGGGCTGCGGGTTTCCTGGCCACTCTATCCTCAAAAGAAACTTTTTTTCACTTTACCCCAGCACCGGACGCCAATATGCTGAACGTCCTGGCCTGGCTCCCACAGCCAAGGTGGCAGCCAGAACAACTCTTGCTTTCTTTCAAGGTCTCTGGGAACTACTTGCATTGCCACCCAGACTTTGGGGCTGCGGGCTTTGCTGGACCCTCTGTGCTCACAAGCACCTTTTTTTCACTTTTCCCCAGCACCGGCCTCCAATATGCCGAACGTCCTGGCCTGGCTCCCACAGCCAAGGTGGCAGCCAGAACAACTCTTGCTTTCTTTCAAGGTCTCTGGGAACTACTTGCATTGCCACCCAGACTTTGGGGCTGCGGGCTTTCCTGGCCACTCTATCCTCAAAAGAAACTTTTTTTCACTTTTCCCCAGCACCGGCCTCTAATATGCCGAACGTCCTGCCCTGGCTCCCACTCCCAAGGTGGCAGCCAGAACAACTCTTGCTTTCTTTCAAGGTCTCTGGGAACTACTTGCATTGCCACCCAGACTTTGGGGCTGCGGGCTTTCCTGGCCACTCTATCCTCCAAAGAACCTTTTTTTCACTTTACCCCAGCACCGGCCTCCAATATGCCGAACGTCCTGGCCTGGCTCCCACAGCCAAGGTGGCAGCCAGAACAACTCTTGCTTTCTTTCAAGGTCTCTGGGAACTCCTTGCATTGCCACCCAGACTTTGGGGCTGCGGGCTTTCCTGGCCACTCTATCCTCCAAAGAACCTTTTTTTCACTTTCCCCCAGCACCGGCCTCCAATATGCCGAACGTCCTGGCCTGGCTCCCACAGCCAAGGTGGCAGCCAGAACAACTCTTGCTTTCTTTCAAGGTCTCTGGGAACTCCTTGCATTGCCACCCAGACTTTGGGGCTGCGGGCTTTCCTGGACCCTCTGTCCCCACAAGCACCTTTTTTTCACTTTTCCCCAGCACCGGCCTCCAATATGCCGAACGTCCTGGCCTGGCTCCCACAGCCAAGGTGGCAGCCAGAACAACTCTTGCTTTCTTTCAAGGTCTCTGGGAACTACTTGCATTGCCACCCAGACTTTGGGGCTGCGGGCTTTCCTGGCCACTCTATCCTCAAAAGAAACTTTTTTTCACTTTTCCCCAGCACCGGCCTCCAATATGCCGAACGTCCTGCCCTGGCTCCCACTCCCAAGGTGGCAGCCAGAACAACTCTTGCTTTCTTTCAAGGTCTCTGGGAACTACTTGCATTGCCACCCAGACTTTGGGGCTGCGGACTTTGCTGGACACTCTGTCCTCACAAGCACCTTTTTTTTGACTTTCCCCCAGCACCGGCCTCAAATATGCCGAACGTCCTGCCCTGGCTCCCACAGCCAAGGAGGCAGCCAGAACAACTCTTGCTTTCTTTCAAGGTCTCTGGGAACTCCTTGCATTGCCACCCAGACTTTGGGGCTGCGGGCTTTCCTGGCCACTGTATCCTCAAAAGAAATTTTTTTTCACTTTCCCCCAGCACCGGCCTCCAATATGCCGAACGTCCTGGGCTGGCTCCCACAGCCAAGGTGGCAGCCAGAACAACTCTTGCTTTCTTTCATGGTCTCTGGGAACTACTTGCATTGCCACCCAGACTTTGGGGCTGCGGACTTTGCTGGACACTCTGTCCTCACAAGCACCTTTTTTTCACTTTTCCCCAGCACCGGCCTCCAATATGCCGAACGTCCTGGCCTGGCTCCTATCCCAAGGTGGCAGCCAGAACTACTCTTGCTTTCTTTCATGGTCTCTGGGAACTCCTTGCATTGCCACCCAGACTTTGGGGCTGCGGGCTTTCCTGGCCACTCTATCCTCCAAAGAACCTTTTTTTCACTTTTCCCTAGCACCGGACCCCAATATGCCGAACGTCCTGGCCTGGCTCCCACAGCCAAGGAGGCAGCCAGAACAACTCTTGCTTTCTTTCAAGGTCTCTGGGAACTCCTTGCATTGCCACCCAGACTTTGGGGCTGCGGGCTTTCCTGGCCACTCTATCCTCAAAAGAAACTTTTTTTCACTTTACCCCAGCACCGGACGGCAATATGCTGAACGTCCTGGCCTGGCTCCCACAGCCAAGGTGGCAGCCAGAACAACTCTTGCTTTCTTTCAAGGTCTCTGGGAACTACTTGCATTGCCACCCAGACTTTGGGGCTGCGGGCTTTGCTGGACCCTCTGTCCTCACAAGCACCTTTTTTTTGACTTTCCCCCAGCACCGGCCTCCAATATGCCGAACGTCCTGGCCTGGCTCCCACAGCCAAGGTGGCAGCCAGAACAACTCTTGCTTTCTTTCATGGTCTCTGGGAACTACTTGCATTGCCACCCAGACTTTGGGGCTGCGGGCTTTCCTGGCCACTCTATCCTCCAAAGAACCTTTTTTTCACTTTCCCCCAGCACTGGCCTCCAATATGCCGAACGTCCTGGCCTGGCTCCCACACCCAAGGTAGCAGCCAGAACAACTCTTGCTTTCTTTCAAGGTCTCTGGGAACTACTTGCATTGCCACCCAGACTTTGGGGCTGCACGCTTTCCTGGACCCTCTGTCCTCACAAGCACCTTTTTTTTGACTTTCCCCCAGCACCGGCCTCCAATATGCCGAACGTCCTGGCCTGGCTCCCACTCCCAAGGTGGCAGCCAGAACAACTCTTGCTTTCTTTCATGGTCTCTGGGAACTACTTGCATTGCCACCCAGACTTTGGGGCTGCGGACTTTCCTGGACCCTCTGTCCTCACAAGCACCTTTTTTTCACTTTCCCCCAGCACCGGCCTCCAATATGCCGAACGTCCTGGCCTGGCTCCCACAGCCAAGGTGGCAGCCAGAACAACTCTTGCTTTCTTTCAAGGTCTCTGGGAACTACTTGCATTGCCACCCAGACTTTGGGGCTGCGGGCTTTCCTGGCCACTCTATCCTCAAAAGAAACTTTTTTTCACTTTTCCCCACCACCGGCCTCTAATATGCCGAACGTCCTGCCCTGGCTCCCACTCCCAAGGTGGCAGCCAGAACAACTCTTGCTTTCTTTCAAGGTCTCTGGGAACTACTTGCATTGCCACCCAGACTTTGGGGCTGCGGGCTTTCCTGGCCACTCTATCCTCCAAAGAACCTTTTTTTCACTTTACCCCAGCACCGGCCTCCAATATGCCGAACGTCCTGGCCTGGCTCCCACAGCCAAGGTGGCAGCCAGAACAACTCTTGCTGTCTTTCATGGTCTCTGGGAACTACTTGCATTGCCACCCAGACTTTGGGGCTGCGGACTTTGCTGGACACTCTGTCCTCACAAGCACCTTTTTTTTGACTTTCCCCCAGCACTGGCCTCCAATATGCCGAACATCCTGGCCTGGCTCCCACAGCCAAGGAGGCAGCCAGAACAACTCTTGCTTTCTTTCAAGGTCTCTGGGAACTCCTTGCATTGCCACCCAGACTTTGGGGCTGCGGGCTTTCCTGGCCATTCTATCCTCAAAAGAAATTTTTTTTCACTTTACCCCAGCACCGGCCTCCAATATGCCGAACGTCCTGGGCTGGCTCCCACAGCCAAGGTGGCAGCCAGAACAACTCTTGCTTTCGTTCATGGTCTCTGGGAACTACTTGCATTGCCACCCAGACTTTGGGGCTGCGGACTTTGCTGGACACTCTGTCTTCACAAGCACCTTTTTTTCACTTTTCCCCAGCACCGGCCTCCAATATGCCGAACGTCCTGGCCTGGCTCCTATCCCAAGGTGGCAGCCAGAACTACTCTTGCTTTCTTTCAAGGTCTCTGGGAACTCCTTGCATTGCCACCCAGACTTTGGGGCTGCGGGTTTCCTGGCCACTCTATCCTCAAAAGAAACTTTTTTTCACTTTACCCCAGCACCGGACGCCAATATGCTGAACGTCCTGGCCTGGCTCCCACAGCCAAGGTGGCAGCCAGAACAACTCTTGCTTTCTTTCAAGGTCTCTGGGAACTACTTGCATTGCCACCCAGACTTTGGGGCTGCGGGCTTTGCTGGACCCTCTGTGCTCACAAGCACCTTTTTTTCACTTTTCCCCAGCACCGGCCTCCAATATGCCGAACGTCCTGGCCTGGCTCCCACAGCCAAGGTGGCAGCCAGAACAACTCTTGCTTTCTTTCAAGGTCTCTGGGAACTACTTGCATTGCCACCCAGACTTTGGGGCTGCGGGCTTTCCTGGCCACTCTATCCTCCAAAGAACCTTTTTTTCACTTTACCCCAGCACCGGCCTCCAATATGCCGAACGTCCTGGCCTGGCTCCCACAGCCAAGGTGGCAGCCAGAACAACTCTTGCTTTCTTTCATGGTCTCTGGGAACTACTTGCATTGCCACCCAGACTTTGGGGCTGCGGGCTTTCCTGGCCACTCTGTCCTCCAAAGAACCTTTTTTTCACTTTACCCCAGCACTGGCCTCCAATATGCCGAACGTCCTGGCCTGGCTCCCACACCCAAGGTAGCAGCCAGAACAACTCTTGCTTTCTTTCAAGGTCTCTGGGAACTCCTTGCATTGCCACCCAGACTTTGGGGCTGCGGGCTTTCCTGGCCACTCTATCCTCCAAAGAACCTTTTTTTCACTTTCCCCCAGCACCGGCCTCCAATATGCCGAACGTCCTGGCCTGGCTCCCACAGCCAAGGTGGCAGCCAGAACAACTCTTGCTTTCTTTCAAGGTCTCTGGGAACTCCTTGCATTGCCACCCAGACTTTGGGGCTGCGGGCTTTCCTGGACCCTCTGTCCCCACAAGCACCTTTTTTTCACTTTTCCCCAGCACCGGCCTCCAATATGCCGAACGTCCTGGCCTGGCTCCCACAGCCAAGGTGGCAGCCAGAACAACTCTTGCTTTCGTTCATGGTCTCTGGGAACTACTTGCATTGCCACCCAGACTTTGGGGCTGCGGACTTTGCTGGACACTCTGTCTTCACAAGCACCTTTTTTTCACTTTTCCCCAGCACCGGCCTCCAATATGCCGAACGTCCTGGCCTGGCTCCTATCCCAAGGTGGCAGCCAGAACTACTCTTGCTTTCTTTCAAGGTCTCTGGGAACTCCTTGCATTGCCACCCAGACTTTGGGGCTGCGGGCTTTCCTGGCCACTCTCTCCTCCAAAGAACCTTTTTTTCACTTTTCCCTAGCACCGGACCCCAATATGCTGAACATCCTGGCCTGGCTCCTATCCCAAGGTGGCAGCCAGAACAACTCTTGCTTTCTTTCAAGGTCTCTGGGAACTCCTTGCATTGCCACCCAGACTTTGGGGCTGCGGGCTTTTCTGGACCCTCTGTCCTCACAAGCACCTTTTTTTCACTTTTCCCCAGCACCGGACCCCAATATGCCGAACGTCCTGGCCTGGCTCCCAAAGCCAAGGAGGCAGCCAGAACAACTCTTGCTTTCTTTCAAGGTCTCTGGGAACTCCTTGCATTGCCACCCAGACTTTGGGGCTGCGGGTTTCCTGGCCACTCTATCCTCAAAAGAAACTTTTTTTCACTTTACCCCAGCACCGGACGCCAATATGCTGAACGTCCTGGCCTGGCTCCCACAGCCAAGGTGGCAGCCAGAACAACTCTTGCTTTCTTTCAAGGTCTCTGGGAACTACTTGCATTGCCACCCAGACTTTGGGGCTGCGGGCTTTGCTGGACCCTCTGTCCTCACAAGCACCTTTTTTTCACTTTTCCCCAGCACCGGCCTCCAATATGCCGAACGTCCTGGCCTGGCTCCCACAGCCAAGGTGGCAGCCAGAACAACTCTTGCTTTCTTTCAAGGTCTCTGGGAACTACTTGCATTGCCACCCAGACTTTGGGGCTGCGGGCTTTCCTGGCCACTCTATCCTCAAAAGAAACTTTTTTTCACTTTTCCCCAGCACCGGCCTCTAATATGCCGAACGTCCTGCCCTGGCTCCCACTCCCAAGGTGGCAGCCAGAACAACTCTTGCTTTCTTTCAAGGTCTCTGGGAACTACTTGCATTGCCACCCAGACTTTGGGGCTGCGGGCTTTCCTGGCCACTCTATCCTCCAAAGAACCTTTTTTTCACTTTACCCCAGCACCGGCCTCCAATATGCCGAACGTCCTGGCCTGGCTCCCACAGCCAAGGTGGCAGCCAGAACAACTCTTGCTTTCTTTCATGGTCTCTGGGAACTACTTGCATTGCCACCCAGACTTTGGGGCTGCGGGCTTTCCTGGCCACTCTGTCCTCCAAAGAACCTTTTTTTCACTTTACCCCAGCACTGGCCTCCAATATGCCGAACGTCCTGGCCTGGCTCCCACACCCAAGGTAGCAGCCAGAACAACTCTTGCTTTCTTTCAAGGTCTCTGGGAACTCCTTGCATTGCCACCCAGACTTTGGGGCTGCGGGCTTTCCTGGCCACTCTATCCTCCAAAGAACCTTTTTTTCACTTTCCCCCAGCACCGGCCTCCAATATGCCGAACGTCCTGGCCTGGCTCCCACAGCCAAGGTGGCAGCCAGAACAACTCTTGCTTTCTTTCAAGGTCTCTGGGAACTCCTTGCATTGCCACCCAGACTTTGGGGCTGCGGGCTTTCCTGGACCCTCTGTCCCCACAAGCACCTTTTTTTCACTTTTCCCCAGCACCGGCCTCCAATATGCCGAACGTCCTGGCCTGGCTCCCACAGCCAAGGTGGCAGCCAGAACAACTCTTGCTTTCTTTCAAGGTCTCTGGGAACTACTTGCATTGCCACCCAGACTTTGGGGCTGCGGGCTTTCCTGGCCACTCTATCCTCAAAAGAAACTTTTTTTCACTTTTCCCCAGCACCGGCCTCCAATATGCCGAACGTCCTGCCCTGGCTCCCACTCCCAAGGTGGCAGCCAGAACAACTCTTGCTTTCTTTCAAGGTCTCTGGGAACTACTTGCATTGCCACCCAGACTTTGGGGCTGCGGACTTTGCTGGACACTCTGTCCTCACAAGCACCTTTTTTTTGACTTTCCCCCAGCACCGGCCTCCAATATGCCGAACGTCCTGGCCTGGCTCCCACAGCCAAGGAGGCAGCCAGAACAACTCTTGCTTTCTTTCAAGGTCTCTGGGAACTCCTTGCATTGCCACCCAGACTTTGGGGCTGCGGGCTTTCCTGGCCACTCTATCCTCAAAAGAAATTTTTTTTCACTTTCCCCCAGCACCGGCCTCCAATATGCCGAACGTCCTGGGCTGGCTCCCACAGCCAAGGTGGCAGCCAGAACAACTCTTGCTTTCTTTCATGGTCTCTGGGAACTACTTGCATTGCCACCCAGACTTTGGGGCTGCGGACTTTGCTGGACACTCTGTCCTCACAAGCACCTTTTTTTCACTTTTCCCCAGCACCGGCCTCCAATATGCCGAACGTCCTGGCCTGGCTCCTATCCCAAGGTGGCAGCCAGAACTACTCTTGCTTTCTTTCATGGTCTCTGGGAACTCCTTGCATTGCCACCCAGACTTTGGGGCTGCGGGCTTTCCTGGCCACTCTATCCTCCAAAGAACCTTTTTTTCACTTTTCCCTAGCACCGGACCCCAATATGCCGAACGTCCTGGCCTGGCTCCCACAGCCAAGGAGGCAGCCAGAACAACTCTTGCTTTCTTTCAAGGTCTCTGGGAACTCCTTGCATTGCCACCCAGACTTTGGGGCTGCGGGCTTTCCTGGCCACTCTATCCTCAAAAGAAACTTTTTTTCACTTTACCCCAGCACCGGACGGCAATATGCTGAACGTCCTGGCCTGGCTCCCACAGCCAAGGTGGCAGCCAGAACAACTCTTGCTTTCTTTCAAGGTCTCTGGGAACTACTTGCATTGCCACCCAGACTTTGGGGCTGCGGGCTTTGCTGGACCCTCTGTCCTCACAAGCACCTTTTTTTTGACTTTCCCCCAGCACCGGCCTCCAATATGCCGAACGTCCTGGCCTGGCTCCCACAGCCAAGGTGGCAGCCAGAACAACTCTTGCTTTCTTTCATGGTCTCTGGGAACTACTTGCATTGCCACCCAGACTTTGGGGCTGCGGGCTTTCCTGGCCACTCTATCCTCCAAAGAACCTTTTTTTCACTTTTCCCCAGCACCGGCTTCAAATATGCCAAACGTCCTGGCCTGGCTCCCACAGCCAAGGTGGCAGCCAGATCAACTCTTGCTTTCTTTCATGGTCTCTGGGAACTACTTGCATTGCCACCCAGACTTTGGGGCTGCGGGCTTTCCTGGACCCTCTGTCCTCACAAGCACCTTTTTTTCACTTTCCCCCAGCACCGGACGCCAATATGCTGAACGTCCTGGCCTGGCTCCCACTCCCAAGGTGGCAGCCAGAACAACTCTTGCTTTCTTTCAAGGTCTCTGGGAACTACTTGCATTGCCACCCAGACTTTGGGGCTGCGGGCTTTGCTGGACCCTCTGTCCTCACAAGCACCTTTTTTTCACTTTTCCCCAGCACCGGCCTCCAATATGCCGAACGTCGTGGCCTGGCTCCCACAGCCAAGGTGGCAGCCAGAACAACTCTTGCTTTCTTTCAAGGTCTCTGGGAACTACTTGCATTGCCACCCAGACTTTGGGGCTGCGGGCTTTCCTGGCCACTCTATCCTCAAAAGAAACTTTTTTTCACTTTTCCCCAGCACCGGCCTCTAATATGCCGAACGTCCTGCCCTGGCTCCCACTCCCAAGGTGGCAGCCAGAACAACTCTTGCTTTCTTTCAAGGTCTCTGGGAACTACTTGCATTGCCACCCAGACTTTGGGGCTGCGGGCTTTCCTGGCCACTCTATCCTCCAAAGAACCTTTTTTTCACTTTACCCCAGCACCGGCCTCCAATATGCCGAACGTCCTGGCCTGGCTCCCACAGCCAAGGTGGCAGCCAGAACAACTCTTGCTTTCTTTCATGGTCTCTGGGAACTACTTGCATTGCCACCCAGACTTTGGGGCTGCGGGCTTTCCTGGCCACTCTATCCTCCAAAGAACGTTTTTTTCACTTTTCCCCAGCACCGGACCCCAATATGCCGAACGTCCTGGCCTGGCTCCCACAGCCAAGGTGGCAGCCAGAACAACTCTTGCTTTCTTTCAAGGTCTCTGGGAACTCCTTGCATTGCCACCCAGACTTTGGGGCTGCGGGCTTTCCTGGACCCTCTGTCCCCACAAGCACCTTTTTTTCACTTTACCCCAGCACCGGCCTCCAATATGCCGAACGTCCTGGGCTGGCTCCCACAGCCAAGGTGGCAGCCAGAACAACTCTTGCTTTCTTTCATGGTCTCTGGGAACTACTTGCATTGCCACCCAGACTTTGGGGCTGCGGACTTTGCTGGACACTCTGTCCTCACAAGCACCTTTTTTTCACTTTTCCCCAGCACCGGCCTCCAATATGCCGAACGTCCTGGCCTGGCTCCTATCCCAAGGTGGCAGCCAGAACTACTCTTGCTTTCTTTCATGGTCTCTGGGAACTCCTTGCATTGCCACCCAGACTTTGGGGCTGCGGGCTTTCCTGGCCACTCTATCCTCCAAAGAACCTTTTTTTCACTTTTCCCTAGCACCGGACCCCAATATGCCGAACGTCCTGGCCTGGCTCCCACAGCCAAGGAGGCAGCCAGAACAACTCTTGCTTTCTTTCAAGGTCTCTGGGAACTCCTTGCATTGCCACCCAGACTTTGGGGCTGCGGGCTTTCCTGGCCACTCTATCCTCAAAAGAAACTTTTTTTCACTTTACCCCAGCACCGGACGGCAATATGCTGAACGTCCTGGCCTGGCTCCCACAGCCAAGGTGGCAGCCAGAACAACTCTTGCTTTCTTTCAAGGTCTCTGGGAACTACTTGCATTGCCACCCAGACTTTGGGGCTGCGGGCTTTGCTGGACCCTCTGTCCTCACAAGCACCTTTTTTTTGACTTTCCCCCAGCACCGGCCTCCAATATGCCGAACGTCCTGGCCTGGCTCCCACAGCCAAGGTGGCAGCCAGAACAACTCTTGCTTTCTTTCATGGTCTCTGGGAACTCCTTGCATTGCCACCCAGACTTTGGGGCTGCGGGCTTTCCTGGCCACTCTATCCTCCAAAGAACCTTTTTTTCACTTTTCCCCAGCACCGGCCTCCAATATGCCGAACGTCCTGGCCTGGCTCCCACAGCCAAGGTGGCAGCCAGAACAACTCTTGCTTTCTTTCATGGTCTCTGGGAACTACTTGCATTGCCACCCAGACTTTGGGGCTGCACGCTTTCCTGGACCCTCTGTCCTCACAAGCACCTTTTTTTCACTTTACCCCAGCACCGGCCTCCAATATGCCGAACGTCCTGGCCTGGCTCCCACAGCCAAGGTGGCAGCCAGAACAACTCTTGCTTTCTTTCAAGGTCTCTGGGAACTACTTGAATTGCCACCCAGACTTTGGGGCTGCGGGCTTTGCTGGACCCTCTGTCCTCACAAGCACCTTTTTTTCACTTTCCCCCAGCACCGGCCTCCAATATGCCGAACGTCCTGGCCTGGCTCCCACAGCCAAGGTGGCAGCCAGAACAACTCTTGCTTACTTTCATGGTCTCTGGGAACTACTTGCATTGCCACCCAGACTTTGGGGCTGCGGACTTTCCTGGACCCTCTGTCCTCACAAGCAACTTTTTTTCACTTTTCCCCAGCACCGGCCTCCAATATGGCGAACGTCCTGGCCTGGCTCCCACAGCCAAGGTGGCAGCCAGAACAACTCTTGCTTTCTTTCAAGGTCTCTGGGAACTACTTGCATTGCCACCCAGACTTTGGGGCTGCGGGCTTTCCTGGCCACTCTATCCTCAAAAGAAACTTTTTTTTCACTTTCCCCCAGCACCGGCCTCCAATATGCCGAACGTCCTGGCCTGGCTCCCACAGCCAAGGTGGCAGCCAGAACAACTCTTGCTTTCTTTCAAGGTCTCTGGGAACTCCTTGCATTGCCACCCAGACTTTGGGGCTGCGGGCTTTCCTGGACCCTCTGTCCCCACAAGCACCTTTTTTTCACTTTTCCCCAGCACCGGCCTCCAATATGCCGAACGTCCTGGCCTGGCTCCCACAGCCAAGGTGGCAGCCAGAACAACTCTTGCTTTCTTTCAAGGTCTCTGGGAACTACTTGCATTGCCACCCAGACTTTGGGGCTGCGGGCTTTCCTGGCCACTCTATCCTCAAAAGAAACTTTTTTTCACTTTTCCCCAGCACCGGCCTCCAATATGCCGAACGTCCTGCCCTGGCTCCCACTCCCAAGGTGGCAGCCAGAACAACTCTTGCTTTCTTTCAAGGTCTCTGGGAACTACTTGCATTGCCACCCAGACTTTGGGGCTGCGGACTTTGCTGGACACTCTGTCCTCACAAGCACCTTTTTTTTGACTTTCCCCCAGCACCGGCCTCCAATATGCCGAACGTCCTGGCCTGGCTCCCACAGCCAAGGAGGCAGCCAGAACAACTCTTGCTTTCTTTCAAGGTCTCTGGGAACTCCTTGCATTGCCACCCAGACTTTGGGGCTGCGGGCTTTCCTGGCCACTCTATCCTCAAAAGAAATTTTTTTTCACTTTCCCCCAGCACCGGCCTCCAATATGCCGAACGTCCTGGGCTGGCTCCCACAGCCAAGGTGGCAGCCAGAACAACTCTTGCTTTCTTTCATGGTCTCTGGGAACTACTTGCATTGCCACCCAGACTTTGGGGCTGCGGACTTTGCTGGACACTCTGTCCTCACAAGCACCTTTTTTTCACTTTTCCCCAGCACCGGCCTCCAATATGCCGAACGTCCTGGCCTGGCTCCTATCCCAAGGTGGCAGCCAGAACTACTCTTGCTTTCTTTCATGGTCTCTGGGAACTCCTTGCATTGCCACCCAGACTTTGGGGCTGCGGGCTTTCCTGGCCACTCTATCCTCCAAAGAACCTTTTTTTCACTTTTCCCTAGCACCGGACCCCAATATGCCGAACGTCCTGGCCTGGCTCCCACAGCCAAGGAGGCAGCCAGAACAACTCTTGCTTTCTTTCAAGGTCTCTGGGAACTCCTTGCATTGCCACCCAGACTTTGGGGCTGCGGGCTTTCCTGGCCACTCTATCCTCAAAAGAAACTTTTTTTCACTTTACCCCAGCACCGGACGGCAATATGCTGAACGTCCTGGCCTGGCTCCCACAGCCAAGGTGGCAGCCAGAACAACTCTTGCTTTCTTTCAAGGTCTCTGGGAACTACTTGCATTGCCACCCAGACTTTGGGGCTGCGGGCTTTGCTGGACCCTCTGTCCTCACAAGCACCTTTTTTTTGACTTTCCCCCAGCACCGGCCTCCAATATGCCGAACGTCCTGGCCTGGCTCCCACAGCCAAGGTGGCAGCCAGAACAACTCTTGCTTTCTTTCAAGGTCTCTGGGAACTACTTGCATTGCCACCCAGACTTTGGGGCTGCGGGCTTTCCTGGCCACTCTATCCTCCAAAGAACCTTTTTTTCACTTTTCCCCAGCACCGGCCTCAAATATGCCAAACGTCCTGGCCTGGCTCCCACAGCCAAGGTGGCAGCCAGATCAACTCTTGCTTTCTTTCATGGTCTCTGGGAACTACTTGCATTGCCACCCAGACTTTGGGGCTGCGGGCTTTCCTGGACCCTCTGTCCTCACAAGCACCTTTTTTTCACTTTCCCCCAGCACCGGACGCCAATATGCTGAACGTCCTGGCCTGGCTCCCACTCCCAAGGTGGCAGCCAGAACAACTCTTGCTTTCTTTCAAGGTCTCTGGGAACTACTTGCATTGCCACCCAGACTTTGGGGCTGCGGGCTTTGCTGGACCCTCTGTCCTCACAAGCACCTTTTTTTCACTTTTCCCCAGCACCGGCCTCCAATATGCCGAACGTCGTGGCCTGGCTCCCACAGCCAAGGTGGCAGCCAGAACAACTCTTGCTTTCTTTCAAGGTCTCTGGGAACTACTTGCATTGCCACCCAGACTTTGGGGCTGCGGGCTTTCCTGGCCACTCTATCCTCAAAAGAAACTTTTTTTCACTTTTCCCCAGCACCGGCCTCTAATATGCCGAACGTCCTGCCCTGGCTCCCACTCCCAAGGTGGCAGCCAGAACAACTCTTGCTTTCTTTCAAGGTCTCTGGGAACTACTTGCATTGCCACCCAGACTTTGGGGCTGCGGGCTTTCCTGGCCACTCTATCCTCCAAAGAACCTTTTTTTCACTTTACCCCAGCACCGGCCTCCAATATGCCGAACGTCCTGGCCTGGCTCCCACAGCCAAGGTGGCAGCCAGAACAACTCTTGCTTTCTTTCATGGTCTCTGGGAACTACTTGCATTGCCACCCAGACTTTGGGGCTGCGGGCTTTCCTGGCCACTCTATCCTCCAAAGAACGTTTTTTTCACTTTTCCCCAGCACCGGACCCCAATATGCCGAACGTCCTGGCCTGGCTCCCACAGCCAAGGTGGCAGCCAGAACAACTCTTGCTTTCTTTCAAGGTCTCTGGGAACTCCTTGCATTGCCACCCAGACTTTGGGGCTGCGGGCTTTCCTGGACCCTCTGTCCCCACAAGCACCTTTTTTTCACTTTACCCCAGCACCGGCCTCCAATATGCCGAACGTCCTGGGCTGGCTCCCACAGCCAAGGTGGCAGCCAGAACAACTCTTGCTTTCTTTCATGGTCTCTGGGAACTACTTGCATTGCCACCCAGACTTTGGGGCTGCGGACTTTGCTGGACACTCTGTCCTCACAAGCACCTTTTTTTCACTTTTCCCCAGCACCGGCCTCCAATATGCCGAACGTCCTGGCCTGGCTCCTATCCCAAGGTGGCAGCCAGAACTACTCTTGCTTTCTTTCATGGTCTCTGGGAACTCCTTGCATTGCCACCCAGACTTTGGGGCTGCGGGCTTTCCTGGCCACTCTATCCTCCAAAGAACCTTTTTTTCACTTTTCCCTAGCACCGGACCCCAATATGCCGAACGTCCTGGCCTGGCTCCCACAGCCAAGGAGGCAGCCAGAACAACTCTTGCTTTCTTTCAAGGTCTCTGGGAACTCCTTGCATTGCCACCCAGACTTTGGGGCTGCGGGCTTTCCTGGCCACTCTATCCTCAAAAGAAACTTTTTTTCACTTTACCCCAGCACCGGACGGCAATATGCTGAACGTCCTGGCCTGGCTCCCACAGCCAAGGTGGCAGCCAGAACAACTCTTGCTTTCTTTCAAGGTCTCTGGGAACTACTTGCATTGCCACCCAGACTTTGGGGCTGCGGGCTTTGCTGGACCCTCTGTCCTCACAAGCACCTTTTTTTTGACTTTCCCCCAGCACCGGCCTCCAATATGCCGAACGTCCTGGCCTGGCTCCCACTCCCAAGGTGGCAGCCAGAACAACTCTTGCTTTCTTTCAAGTCTCTGGGAACTACTTGCATTGCCACCCAGACTTTGGGGCTGCGGGCTTTCCTGGCCACTCTATCCTCAAAAGAACCTTTTTTTCACTTTTCCCTAGCACCGGACCCCAATATGCTGAACATCCTGGCCTGGCTCCCACTCCCAAGGTGGCAGCCAGAACAACTCTTGCTTTCGTTCATGGTCTCTGGGAACTACTTGCATTGCCACCCAGACTTTGGGGCTGCGGGCTTTCCTGGCCACTCTATCCTCCAAAGAACCTTTTTTTCACTTTTCCCCAGCACCGGACGGCAATATGCTGAACGTCCTGGCCTGGCTCCCACAGCCAAGGTGGCAGCCAGAACAACTCTTGCTTTCTTTCAAGGTCTCTGGGAACTACTTGCATTGCCACCCAGACTTTGGGGCTGCGGGCTTTGCTGGACCCTCTGTCCTCACAAGCACCTTTTTTTTGACTTTCCCCCAGCACCGGCCTCCAATATGCCGAACGTCCTGGCCTGGCTCCCACAGCCAAGGTGGCAGCCAGAACAACTCTTGCTTTCTTTCATGGTCTCTGGGAACTACTTGCATTGCCACCCAGACTTTGGGGCTGCGGGCTTTCCTGGCCACTCTATCCTCCAAAGAACCTTTTTTTCACTTTTCCCCAGCACCGGCCTCAAATATGCCAAACGTCCTGGCCTGGCTCCCACAGCCAAGGTGGCAGCCAGATCAACTCTTGCTTTCTTTCATGGTCTCTGGGAACTACTTGCATTGCCACCCAGACTTTGGGGCTGCGGGCTTTCCTGGACCCTCTGTCCTCACAAGCACCTTTTTTTCACTTTCCCCCAGCACCGGACGCCAATATGCTGAACGTCCTGGCCTGGCTCCCACTCCCAAGGTGGCAGCCAGAACAACTCTTGCTTTCTTTCAAGGTCTCTGGGAACTACTTGCATTGCCACCCAGACTTTGGGGCTGCGGGCTTTCCTGGCCACTGTATCCTCAAAAGAAATTTTTTTTCACTTTCCCCCAGCACCGGCCTCCAATATGCCGAACGTCGTGGCCTGGCTCCCACAGCCAAGGTGGCAGCCAGAACAACTCTTGCTTTCTTTCAAGGTCTCTGGGAACTACTTGCATTGCCACCCAGACTTTGGGGCTGCGGGCTTTCCTGGCCACTCTATCCTCAAAAGAAACTTTTTTTCACTTTTCCCCAGCACCGGCCTCTAATAAGCCGAACGTCCTGCCCTGGCTCCCACTCCCAAGGTGGCAGCCAGAACAACTCTTGCTTTCTTTCAAGGTCTCTGGGAACTACTTGCATTGCCACCCAGACTTTGGGGCTGCGGGCTTTCCTGGCCACTCTATCCTCCAAAGAACCTTTTTTTCACTTTCCCCCAGCACCGGCCTCCAATATGCCGAACGTCCTGGCCTGGCTCCCACAGCCAAGGTGGCAGCCAGAACAACTCTTGCTTTCTTTCAAGGTCTCTGGGAACTCCTTGCATTGCCACCCAGACTTTGGGGCTGCGGGCTTTCCTGGACCCTCTGTCCCCATAAGCACCTTTTTTTCACTTTACCCCAGCACCGGCCTCCAATATGCCGAACGTCCTGGCCTGGCTCCCACAGCCAAGGTGGCAGCCAGAACAACTCTTGCTTTCTTTCATGGTCTCTGGGAACTACTTGCATTGCCACCCAGACTTTGGGGCTGCGGACTTTGCTGGACACTCTGTCCTCACAAGCACCTTTTTTTCACTTTTCCCCAGCACCGGCCTCCAATATGCCGAACGTCCTGGCCTGGCTCCTATCCCAAGGTGGCAGCCAGAACTACTCTTGCTTTCTTTCATGGTCTCTGGGAACTCCTTGCATTGCCACCCAGACTTTGGGGCTGCGGGCTTTCCTGGCCACTCTATCCTCCAAAGAACCTTTTTTTCACTTTTCCCTAGCACCGGACCCCAATATGCCGAACGTCCTGGCCTGGCTCCCACAGCCAAGGAGGCAGCCAGAACAACTCTTGCTTTCTTTCAAGGTCTCTGGGAACTCCTTGCATTGCCACCCAGACTTTGGGGCTGCGGGCTTTCCTGGCCACTCTATCCTCAAAAGAAACTTTTTTTCACTTTACCCCAGCACCGGACGGCAATATGCTGAACGTCCTGGCCTGGCTCCCACAGCCAAGGTGGCAGCCAGAACAACTCTTGCTTTCTTTCAAGGTCTCTGGGAACTACTTGCATTGCCACCCAGACTTTGGGGCTGCGGGCTTTGCTGGACCCTCTGTCCTCACAAGCACCTTTTTTTTGACTTTCCCCCAGCACCGGCCTCCAATATGCCGAACGTCCTGGCCTGGCTCCCACAGCCAAGGTGGCAGCCAGAACAACTCTTGCTTTCTTTCATGGTCTCTGGGAACTCCTTGCATTGCCACCCAGACTTTGGGGCTGCGGGCTTTCCTGGCCACTCTATCCTCCAAAGAACCTTTTTTTCACTTTTCCCCAGCACCGGCCTCCAATATGCCGAACGTCCTGGCCTGGCTCCCACAGCCAAGGTGGCAGCCAGAACAACTCTTGCTTTCTTTCATGGTCTCTGGGAACTACTTGCATTGCCACCCAGACTTTGGGGCTGCACGCTTTCCTGGACCCTCTGTCCTCACAAGCACCTTTTTTTCACTTTACCCCAGCACCGGCCTCCAATATGCCGAACGTCCTGGCCTGGCTCCCACAGCCAAGGTGGCAGCCAGAACAACTCTTGCTTTCTTTCAAGGTCTCTGGGAACTACTTGAATTGCCACCCAGACTTTGGGGCTGCGGGCTTTGCTGGACCCTCTGTCCTCACAAGCACCTTTTTTTCACTTTCCCCCAGCACCGGCCTCCAATATGCCGAACGTCCTGGCCTGGCTCCCACAGCCAAGGTGGCAGCCAGAACAACTCTTGCTTACTTTCATGGTCTCTGGGAACTACTTGCATTGCCACCCAGACTTTGGGGCTGCGGACTTTCCTGGACCCTCTGTCCTCACAAGCAACTTTTTTTCACTTTTCCCCAGCACCGGCCTCCAATATGGCGAACGTCCTGGCCTGGCTCCCACAGCCAAGGTGGCAGCCAGAACAACTCTTGCTTTCTTTCAAGGTCTCTGGGAACTACTTGCATTGCCACCCAGACTTTGGGGCTGCGGGCTTTCCTGGCCACTCTATCCTCAAAAGAAACTTTTTTTTCACTTTTCCCCAGCACCGGCCTCCAATATGCCGAACGTCCTGGCCTGGCTCCTATCCCAAGGTGGCAGCCAGAACTACTCTTGCTTTCTTTCATGGTCTCTGGGAACTCCTTGCATTGCCACCCAGACTTTGGGGCTGCGGGCTTTCCTGGCCACTCTATCCTCCAAAGAACCTTTTTTTCACTTTTCCCTAGCACCGGACCCCAATATGCCGAACGTCCTGGCCTGGCTCCCACAGCCAAGGAGGCAGCCAGAACAACTCTTGCTTTCTTTCAAGGTCTCTGGGAACTCCTTGCATTGCCACCCAGACTTTGGGGCTGCGGGCTTTCCTGGCCACTCTATCCTCAAAAGAAACTTTTTTTCACTTTCCCCCAGCACCGGCCTCCAATATGCCGAACGTCCTGGGCTGGCTCCCACAGCCAAGGTGGCAGCCAGAACAACTCTTGCTTTCTTTCATGGTCTCTGGGAACTACTTGCATTGCCACCCAGACTTTGGGGCTGCGGACTTTGCTGGACACTCTGTCCTCACAAGCACCTTTTTTTCACTTTTCCCCAGCACCGGCCTCCAATATGCCGAACGTCCTGGCCTGGCTCCTATCCCAAGGTGGCAGCCAGAACTACTCTTGCTTTCTTTCATGGTCTCTGGGAACTCCTTGCATTGCCACCCAGACTTTGGGGCTGCGGGCTTTCCTGGCCACTCTATCCTCCAAAGAACCTTTTTTTCACTTTTCCCTAGCACCGGACCCCAATATGCCGAACGTCCTGGCCTGGCTCCCACAGCCAAGGAGGCAGCCAGAACAACTCTTGCTTTCTTTCAAGGTCTCTGGGAACTCCTTGCATTGCCACCCAGACTTTGGGGCTGCGGGCTTTCCTGGCCACTCTATCCTCAAAAGAAACTTTTTTTCACTTTACCCCAGCACCGGACGGCAATATGCTGAACGTCCTGGCCTGGCTCCCACAGCCAAGGTGGCAGCCAGAACAACTCTTGCTTTCTTTCAAGGTCTCTGGGAACTACTTGCATTGCCACCCAGACTTTGGGGCTGCGGGCTTTGCTGGACCCTCTGTCCTCACAAGCACCTTTTTTTTGACTTTCCCCCAGCACCGGCCTCCAATATGCCGAACGTCCTGGCCTGGCTCCCACAGCCAAGGTGGCAGCCAGAACAACTCTTGCTTTCTTTCATGGTCTCTGGGAACTACTTGCATTGCCACCCAGACTTTGGGGCTGCGGGCTTTCCTGGCCACTCTATCCTCCAAAGAACCTTTTTTTCACTTTTCCCCAGCACCGGCCTCCAATATGCCAAACGTCCTGGCCTGGCTCCCACAGCCAAGGTGGCAGCCAGATCAACTCTTGCTTTCTTTCATGGTCTCTGGGAACTACTTGCATTGCCACCCAGACTTTGGGGCTGCGGGCTTTCCTGGACCCTCTGTCCTCACAAGCACCTTTTTTTCACTTTCCCCCAGCACCGGACGCCAATATGCCGAACGTCCTGGCCTGGCTCCCACAGCCAAGGTGGCAGCCAGAACAACTCTTGCTTTCTTTCAAGGTCTCTGGGAACTACTTGAATTGCCACCCAGACTTTGGGGCTGCGGGCTTTGCTGGACCCTCTGTCCTCACAAGCACCTTTTTTTCACTTTCCCCCAGCACCGGCCTCCAATATGCCGAACGTCCTGGCCTGGCTCCCACAGCCAAGGTGGCAGCCAGAACAACTCTTGCTTACTTTCATGGTCTCTGGGAACTACTTGCATTGCCACCCAGACTTTGGGGCTGCGGACTTTCCTGGACCCTCTGTCCTCACAAGCAACTTTTTTTCACTTTTCCCCAGCACCGGCCTCCAATATGGCGAACGTCCTGGCCTGGCTCCCACAGCCAAGGTGGCAGCCAGAACAACTCTTGCTTTCTTTCAAGGTCTCTGGGAACTACTTGCATTGCCACCCAGACTTTGGGGCTGCGGGCTTTCCTGGCCACTCTATCCTCAAAAGAAACTTTTTTTCACTTTTCCCCAGCACCGGCCTCCAATATGCCGAACGTCCTGCCCTGGCTCCCACTCCCAAGGTGGCAGCCAGAACAACTCTTGCTTTCTTTCAAGTCTCTGGGAACTACTTGCATTGCCACCCAGACTTTGGGGCTGCGGGCTTTCCTGGCCACTCTATCCTCAAAAGAACCTTTTTTTCACTTTTCCCTAGCACCGGACCCCAATATGCTGAACATCCTGGCCTGGCTCCCACTCCCAAGGTGGCAGCCAGAACAACTCTTGCTTTCGTTCATGGTCTCTGGGAACTACTTGCATTGCCACCCAGACTTTGGGGCTGCGGGCTTTCCTGGCCACTCTATCCTCCAAAGAACCTTTTTTTCACTTTTCCCCAGCACCGGCCTCCAATATGCCGAACGTCCTGGCCTGGCTCCCACAGCCAAGGTGGCAGCCAGAACAACTCTTGCTTTCTTTCAAGGTCTCTGGGAACTACTTGCATTGCCACCCAGACTTTGGGGCTGCGGACTTTCCTGGACACTCTGTCCTCACAAGCACCTTTCTTTCACTTTTCCCCAGCACTGGCCTCCAATATGCCGAACGTCCTGGCCTGGCTCCCACAGCCAAGGTGGCAGCCAGAACAACTCTTGCTTTCTTTCATGGTCTCTGGGAACTCCTTGCATTGCCACCCAGACTTTGGGGCTGCGGGCTTTCCTGGCCACTCTATCCTCCAAAGAACCTTTTTTTCACTTTTCCCTAGCACCGGACCCCAATATGCCGAACGTCCTGGCCTGGCTCCCACAGCCAAGGAGGCAGCCAGAACAACTCTTGCTTTCTTTCAAGGTCTCTGGGAACTCCTTGCATTGCCACCCAGACTTTGGGGCTGCGGGCTTTCCTGGCCACTGTATCCTCAAAAGAAATTTTTTTTCACTTTCCCCCAGCACCGGCCTCCAATATGCCGAACGTCCTGGGCTGGCTCCCACAGCCAAGGTGGCAGCCAGAACAACTCTTGCTTTCTTTCATGGTCTCTGGGAACTACTTGCATTGCCACCCAGACTTTGGGGCTGCGGACTTTGCTGGACACTCTGTCCTCACAAGCACCTTTTTTTCACTTTTCCCCAGCACCGGCCTCCAATATGCCGAACGTCCTGGCCTGGCTCCTATCCCAAGGTGGCAGCCAGAACTACTCTTGCTTTCTTTCATGGTCTCTGGGAACTCCTTGCATTGCCACCCAGACTTTGGGGCTGCGGGCTTTCCTGGCCACTCTATCCTCCAAAGAACCTTTTTTTCACTTTTCCCTAGCACCGGACCCCAATATGCCGAACGTCCTGGCCTGGCTCCCACACCCAAGGTAGCAGCCAGAACAACTCTTGCTTTCTTTCAAGGTCTCTGGGAACTCCTTGCATTGCCACCCAGACTTTGGGGCTGCGGGCTTTCCTGGCCACTCTATCCTCAAAAGAAACTTTTTTTCACTTTACCCCAGCACCGGACGGCAATATGCTGAACGTCCTGGCCTGGCTCCCACAGCCAAGGTGGCAGCCAGAACAACTCTTGCTTTCTTTCAAGGTCTCTGGGAACTACTTGCATTGCCACCCAGACTTTGGGGCTGCGGGCTTTGCTGGACCCTCTGTCCTCACAAGCACCTTTTTTTTGACTTTCCCCCAGCACCGGCCTCCAATATGCCGAACGTCCTGGCCTGGCTCCCACAGCCAAGGTGGCAGCCAGAACAACTCTTGCTTTCTTTCATGGTCTCTGGGAACTCCTTGCATTGCCACCCAGACTTTGGGGCTGCGGGCTTTCCTGGCCACTCTATCCTCCAAAGAACCTTTTTTTCACTTTTCCCTAGCACCGGACCCCAATATGCCGAACGTCCTGGCCTGGCTCC